>NW_006239055.1:565415-609142 GCF_000226075.1 Solanum tuberosum
TATATATATATATATATATATATATTGAACTTCTTTAGTGAAAATTTTCTCTGCCACTATTAAGCTAAGAGAGCACCCACAACTTTAAAATCCTAAATCCGCCACTACTCTCAGACCGCTATAGCGGTGCTGCCATAGCGGGAAGGCTCCCCGGGCTCTTCCCTGAAAATTAATTTAAGTCAAAATTCGTCATGCTCAAATTTTTAAAATTCTTTCACTACCCTTTCGGACTTTTGAGACTCCAAACGAGGTGCTCTTTAGTAACGACGGATTTGATCGTTACAACAAAGAATTGGAGGTTTTGTTTAATTACAATCATACTTTCTACTTCCTTATCCACCCACATTATCATGGGTTCTCCATCCAATTACTATATAGGTACGTTTCTTTAGAATTGGTGTGGCCGACATAAGTGTGGTAGCTAGATTCAAAGCTGCTGCATAGTTTAAAGGTTGAATTTAATTCATGATTAACACTAATGGTTTTAATTGAGTTTATTAGAGATGACGGTTAAGGCTTCTCTCTGGGCCAATTTTTTGAGTTTAGTTAATTTTCAATATAATGCAATTAACTCTATGATTTGGGGATTGAATCACAAAATTCTTCAATTGTCGTACATATTACGATTAAGTTTTTACGAGTTTGTAAAAGGCTATACACTACTAGTTAATTATCTTAAAATTTTAAATTCAATACTCGAACTTTTCATACTTTAACATATATGCACAAGATATTATAAGTATTTTAACAGTATCAAAGTTTAGACATATCTATTGAACTAGAAGAAATTTGAAATGAACACTATAGCAATTTAGGAAAAAAATTAACCTTTAAACATCTATTATTTTATATGTGAACTTACTATATTCTTCAATTTGTTATAAAATAAATGGTGGTCAAAGTGAAATCAAATAATATAGTTCTAATTAAGAAAGATATATACTATTTAATTAATTATGATCATAATACAATTATACAAAAAAGGAAGTCTAATTATATTTTGTGCTCTAGTCAAATCATTTAAAAAAGGAGTTAATAAATATCTTTGACTCCGTGAAACAACAAGATGATTTTTTCCACTATAAATAACTCTTATGTTAAAACCCAAAATCACATTTTATCTTTATTTTTCTATATTTAAGTGTTTAAGCATGTCAAAAAAATGTAAATGAACGTCTTGAAAGAGAGGCACAACACCAACAAATGATGCCTAGTACTACATTCCCGTTTCCCACCCTTGGAAGTTCTTTGACCACTCCTGGAAGTTCTTCCTCCGATGCAAGCCAATCTTAATTTCATGATTTGCTCTTTCCAGGACTAAACTTGTTGCTCATAGAGTTAACAAATTTACTTCTTAGTAATTTTTATAAACGTTATGTCTTTTTCATGTTTAAAGTTATGTTTATGTAGACATATTTCAAGTTCATTGCTAGCTATAGTTCAATGTGGCTAAACTATCCCTAATTAAATTACAATGTTTATGATTTTGATCTTATTTTTTTAATGTATACAATTGAATGGAATGTTAAATATTTATAGCATATGGTAATAAATAGCTAGCTAACTCTTTCACATTTCAAAAATAGGACTACAACACTCAACTTTGATATAAATAGGATCTACTTCTTAATTAAGTAGTTTACAAGAAGTACACTTTTGAACATAATCATGTTTTTAATGTATTGAAAAATAATCTTATATAAACATAATTGTAGTATCAATGATTTTAAGCTTATTTTTTCAGCATGTTTATAAGGGTAATGAAAAATATATGTGTCATTTGTCAAGTTTGTTCAATCATTCATTGAACTGTGTTAGTCTTACTCGAGTACAAATAAGGAAGGAATAGGAAGTGTGATTTTTTTTTCACCAAGTTTGATAAAATGTGGTGGTTTTAATTGTATAGTTGTTACTGTTGATTTGGTGATGTGTTACGTGGAACAATTTCCCTCTCCATGTAGGTCGAGGTGAATTACATCCACCCTCTCACTTCGTCAAGCTTCCTTTTCAGCCCTTTCACGGGAATCTTTTAATTTAAAAATTGTCTTACATAGTATGTATGGTGTACATATACTACTTTTGCTATACATTTTGTTGGAGTAGGTTATGTTTCAGGTTGTTTTTGAAGTGTCGGATGACGATTACTCATCATCAACTTTTTATCTACTTTATTCTCAAGTGACAGTTGTACCGGTCTTAATATTATTCATTTTATATGTTCTCTATTAGAAGCTCTTGTATCTGTCTAAACTAGATCCTTGAGAATTGTTACTTAATTGTAAAGTTTTCAAATTAAGTTTTCTTATTTTGTTTATTTTTATTCAATAAAAATGGTTTACTTAATTACTTTCTATTAATGGGGATAAGTGGCAAGGGTTCTCCAATATAGTTATATTAAAGTAGGTATCTACATGGTCCTGTAATTTGAATAGTGACATTCTTTTAAGCAAGATAAACAGAAAAATAAAAGCTCTTAATTTTTTTATCATAATAATATATCTCTATATTAATCATAGATAATATGTAATTTGTATATAAATTAAATTATAAATTGAAAGAATAATTTGACTCTTATTAATACAAGTCCATTTCGAAAACTGATTGCTATTCTCAACACTTTAATAAATTTAGTGCTGTTGACTTTTCATTATGTGTGAAGCTACTTATTAGTACAACTAACACGCTCATTTGAGTGAGTTGCAACTTGCAAGGAAGAAACAAATTTTAAAGATTTTTACGAAAAAAATAGTACTTATAAACTCATTTGGTCAAAATATCTTAAGCTTAGCCTAACATCCTCAAATTCTTTTATATTTGGTGAAGACATTGGCTTTCTACAACTCAAGCAACATTGTTATAAGCAGATCAACTTCACAAAATAGAAAAATGTTCCACATGATTTTTTCCTTTATGTCATGTTTTGTTCTACTCTAGAAATAAAGACATTGAGATTTGTATTTATTTTCATTTTCGTATCTTGTGTATTAGTGGCTTGTACACGTGACAACCAGGTTTTGGGGGTTATATTAGAATGACAAAGTTTTCTGCATTTTGTTATTCTTGCTTTACTTTTTGTATTTCTTTCGTTTCATTGGGTTGAGGCTTACTTGTCTTGGTGGGAATAGACAAGTGTCATCATGTCCGTTCTTGGGTTGTGACACTTAGACCAACTCATCTGTAGCAAACTAAACCCAGAACTCATTACAAAACCAAGACCCTCATGAAAAATAGAAACACTACTTAGATAAGTAAAGAATTGAGTCCCCATAAACTCAATTCAATAGTCAAAACAATTATGTAGAATGACCCCTAAGAATTCAGTCGTCAGCAATGACTTAATATACCTAAACCATCATAAGTATCTCATAACACAGACTCCGTGTCCTTACCTTGACTTACCATAACGTGATCCATGTCCCACATGGTCACATACAAGTCAGACTTGAAATCAAGTCACCTTTCAAGTAACCCGAACCACTTAGGGATCCAACATGCAACAATTATATCATGAAAGAATAAACCAGGTTTGCTCATGGAACCATAAGTACATACTTAGTCCTCTCTTGAACCCAAACCAAAATTTGAGTATACCAGCGTGGTACCCGAGCCATCCTTAGTTAGTGTACCGGTATGACACCCGAGCTAACCATATGTGGATATCTTCATACTGGGTGTGGTACCCGAGCCAACCGTTAGTATATACAAGGTGTGGTTTCCGAGTAAACCATGAAAATATCTTGTACTACGTGTGGTACCCGACCAACCAACAAGCACAAACAATCATGCACAACCAGAATCAACATGAACAAAACACTTGAAACCACAAGTTACATAACCAGCTCATTGTATGAGATTATCAACATGTTGTCATTACATATGCTTCCTATGTGTTCTCTACCATGCATTGCACAATGATACTACAAGCCGTATACATGTATACATACATAATCGAAAACATACCACCCTCCTAACAAGGAACTCAAGGCAAATCAAGAACTAGAGAACCACCCCAAGCCACTACATCATCTCCGCCCTAACAACACATAATAGCAATCTCTGACTATCCAGACTCCATACCTGAAAGCTTATACATAATGTCTCTGAATATTTACAAGGTAGAATGAGGTAAAAGCAAGTCTAACTACTCAATTGTAAGAACCTAGCCTACATCCATGTCAAGCAACAACTGATTTATATGTTGATTTATTTCATTCAATAAGAAAATGACACATAATTAGTATTTAAAAAAAATCAATAAATAAAGAGAGGGTTGTTAGTTTCAAGGGTATGAGTGAGGCAAAAAAGTTAATGGAAGAGTATTTTTAGACCAAAAAGATGAGTAGAAGAGTATTTCTAGACCAAAAGATGGATGGAGGACATTTATAGAACTTTTCCTATAGTTTAGGGATATTTTTGTCCCTTTTTGGTTAAAAAAAATGATGGCTATTCTCAACACTTTTTTAAATTTAGTGTTTTTGACTTTTCATTATATGTGAAGCTACTTATTTGTATAACTAATTTATTAGATATTGGTGTTACTTCATTTTGTCACAAAATTATAATATCCTCAAGTTCTTCACTCTCGCTCATTTGAGTGAGTTGCGTAGGAAGAAATGTATTTTTATAGATTTATGTGGAAATAAAAATAATATTTATAAGCTAATTTGAACAACATATCTTAAGCTTACCCTAACGTCCTCAGATTCTTTTATATTTGGTGATTACACTCTACAACTCAAACAACATTGTTATATGTAGATTAACTTCACTAAACAACCAAATGTTCCACGTGATCTTTTGGTAGATGTTTGCCCTAACACCAAGTTAAAAAGGAGTGAAGGGTTACAACTTCATTTACATTCATCATTTTGCGTTACTATATTGAATTTTTTCATTGGTACGGGCGATTATTGGATCTCAGTTAATCCAACAAACCTTGATTTGTGGATCGAAATAATTGCATGTGTCCTCAATCGCATAAGTTACTAAATAAAAGAAAATTAAACTTTACTGTTCTTAACATGACAAAAGCTAACTAGGAATGTATAAATAAGGAATTATGTTGATACAGTCACACTTATTTTCAAGTTAACTTATATAAATAGTACTACTAATATGTTAGAATATTACTATCATACTATGCATTGAGGCTGTAGAATTTGTTATTATTACTCCCTAACATTCCTTTTCTAATATACCCATATTATTGATTTTATTTTTCAAAAAGAATAAGGAAAGAATTTCACACCCCGTGCGAAAAAAGATCTCAAACATCATAAAATAGTGACTTCCTTATATTATATCATATGAGATGAAGGTGTGTGGTGATGGTATATGTGTGTGTGTGTGGGGGGGGGGGAGTTTAATTTTCTTGAATTGACAACCATCTTTCAGCTAATCCAACCTCCTCTTGAATTTAGTGATCTTTCAACTATAGTTTTTCCCCTTTGTATGAGAGTTTAAAGTAATTTGTTTGATCCTTCTATGTTTAGCTAATATCATTTTCGTCTTTCAACAAGTCTGGTGTAACTCAATGAGTCAATTGATTGAGATTGTCAATTTTTTCACTATGTGTATCTGCTTCCCATAAAGATTATATCTATAAAAGCACATGTATTGACAGTTTTACACATGACAAAATAGGCCAAGTCTGTTGTTTTTTGTTGAGTCATGATTAGCCCTTTTAGTGTCACAATTCAAAAACCGAACGTGATGACACCTGTTTTATTCCACCAAAACAGGTCAGCGTAAACCCCAAACATTAAGAAAAATGTGGAAGTTTAACAGAATAAGGAACTAAACATAACATAAACATTATCCAAAATCAAATTATAACTCAAACTTTCCCCAAAATTTGGTGTCACGTGTACAAGCCTCTAAGTATTTCAATAGATTCGAAAGAAGTACAAGTCTGAATGTTTTTGTATCTAGAACAGAATAATGACATAATGAAAGCGTAAGTGATGTCCGCCAAGATGGCAAGCAACTACCTCATAAGCTCCAAACTGTAAGCCTCAGACAAAGATGAGAGGAGATGATCAAGACGACCTGGACTTGTAACCTACACAAGTGTAGAACCTCCACAAACTACAATCTACACCGACTTAGATAAGCCCAACATACAGTTCACAACTTATACAACACACAACACGTATAACAACACCTCAACATATATATACAGGTCACCAATATAGTCTTTCATATTCATCAACCACAATGTCCATAACAAAGCATTTACAAAGATCATAAAATTGTAATAAGGTGTAATACAATGAAGTGAAATGTCAAATATAGTGATACATGTCTATGTTGAATTTACTTTCATATATTCTGCACATACATAGGAGATATGGAGATATTCTTTTTCCTTTTCTAGTTTTGTCATGTAAACATTCTTTTGATATTTTTCCTTTTCCTTTTGATCTTGTGAATATTCTTTTAGTGTGTACCATTAGATGTCATCTCACTTGTATAAATACAACCTAATTGTATAACTTTATTCATTCCAAAATACAAGAAGAACATTTTCTATACTGTTCTTCATTTATTCTTTCTTGGTATCAGAGCAGTGTTAATTTTATTTTTTTATTCTTCCGCTCTTATTTATTTCTCTCTATTTTAAAAAATAATTGAAATTAAATCATCCAATACTCAAATCACAGATGCGAGTGATAGAGTTCCTGCAATTAATGTAGTGGATTCATCATATGCTTTCTATATTCACCCTTTTGATTATTCTAGCATGAACCTCGTCTCCACTTTTTTGACGGTAGGAGTTATAGTGGCTAGAGAAGGGCTATTATTATAGCTCTGTCAGTGAAGAACAAGCTAGGATTCATTGTTGGTTCCCTAGTTGTTCCTACTGATATAACTCTTTAAAAGGATTTTTCAAGATGTAATGACATGGCCTTGTCCAGGTTATTCAATTCTCTCTCAAAAGAAATTGTTGAGTCTATCTTGTACTCCCAAAGCGCCAAAGTCTTATGGTCTTCTGACCTGTAAGATAGATTTGGTTAGGCTAATGGTGCCAAATTGTTTCAACTTCAAAAAGATTTAAATGTTGTAGCTCAAGGAAATTCAAGTATTTCTGCATATTTTACAATAATGAAGAGTCTGTGGGATGAGTTAGATGTACTAAACACTTTTTCTACTTGTAGTTGTGAGTGTGTATGTGGAGCAAAAGAAAAGTGTATAAAAGCTCATCAAGATGAAAGGTTGCTTTAGTTTCTTATGGGTCTAAATGACACTTTCATAGGTGTTAGGAGTAATATTTTGTTATCTTCCCCTCTTGCTACTATTGGTCAGGTATATTCTCTTGTTATTCATAATGAAAAACAAAGATAAATTCATCCTACTCCTACTTATCCAGGAGAATCAACTTCCTTTCTTGTTGGTAATGCAAGACAAAGGAGGTTCAATGATTACAAAACTCAACAAGGAAATGTTATTAAGAAAACTTCTCTAGTGTGCAACTATTGTAAAAAGATAGGACATACTATTGACCATTGCTATAAAATTCATGATTTTCTTACGGATTTCAAGTTCAATAAATCTAAGAAGTATCAAAAGGGTACTATTGCCAACAATGTTTTTAGTACATGAAAAAGTACTCATCAAGGAGTGGAAATGATTCATTCCCAGTCCGGAAAATGTGGCACAACTTCTGCAGCTTTTGCAGAATCTGAATCAAAAGAATGATGGGTGTACTAATGCATCTACAAACCTCACGTGTGTGGGTATGACTGTAACACCCCGTATGCTAGAAAGACCAGATTATAAAAAATCAGAAGTTACAGGTGTTACCAACGGGGACCACCACAGACCGTAGTTTGACCCACAGATCGTAGGTGGGGTCAGTGGTTGGTCACCTGCAACCCCTCCCCAGAAAACCCAGAAAATCCAGCTAAGTCTGGACCTATGGACCGTAGGTCAGACCACGGTATGTGGTACAGGTCCATGATTCAGACCCCTCAGAAGCCATCCTCTGAAGCCGAACGACGGTTGATCAGGACGGACCGTATGTCCATCCATGGTCCGTCGGTTAACCCCGACAACTTTTAAGTCAGGGTTGTTTTGGTATTTTCCCTATGCGTTGGACACCTAAACTATGTCGTTTAACCCCTAAACTACGTTGTTTTGGTCAGTTTTAGTCTAGTAACTTAATTAGAACTTACCTTAGTCAATTCATTCTCCAAAATTCATCCAATTTGAACGAAAATGAGAAGAAAGAGTCAACCAACCATCTCCAAGAACGTAACAAGTTTCCCTCAGTTCCAACCCTGAAATCAAAAAATTTCTCTGTGAATTTTGTCACCAGGTATGTGGGATTTCACTAGTGGATTCCTTTCACCAATTGGGTCCCTAGAATTCAGTCAGATTCTAGATTCCCTTCATTATGTTTAGATTTAGGGTTTCTAGAACTTTAGATTATTGTCGTGATTTATTTGTTAGACTAATCCAAATCAGAATATTACATTTTCTTAACTATGTTGCTTAATTCTTGCATGAAATTCAGAATCCTAGTTGTGTAGATTCGTTTAGTTCATGAATTACACTTACTAGGTCAGTTTATACAGATATACATGCATCAGTTTACAAATGTTTCATTATTAGTACTTAATGTTGCATTTTCAGTTAGGATGTCAGAATCTTGAGCTATCGAGTTTATATTCAGTAATATTGTATTGTATACATTCTAGTTGCGAGTAGGCTTAATACCGAGTAGACTACGGTTAATCACCCTCTAGTTGCTCAACATGCTTTATTTCAGTTATGTATATGTTGTTCAGATTTATCCTATCCTGCATGCTCAGTACCTTTCAAGCACTGACGGATACTCTGCGCTACATCTTCTCGTGACGTTGGTTCAGGTCCTCAGCATTCAAATCATGCATAGATTGGTTCCCGATCTCCAGTTTAGCAGTATCAGTGGTGAGTCCTCATTCTTTGAGGACGATAGACATGTTTTCTTTCATTTTTAGTCTTTTTAGTTTTAGTTTTGCTAGAGTTAGCTGGGGGCATGTCTCAGCCTCTCTAGTCAGTTAGAGGATTTTATCCAGACATAGTTAGATTCAGTTTTTGCTTGGATTTTGATCTTTCAGTTGTTATTAAACTCATTGTTTATATATTCAGACAGTAATGGGTATTCCCCATCATTTCAGTCTAAGTGTTATTTTTAGCTTCCGCACAATATCTCCCATTTCAGTAAATCTTTAAGTATGCTTATGATATGCAAGTGCAGGGTTAGCTTGGGGTCACTCCTGATCCTAGGTCCCGTGTTACGTCAAGGGGGCAGCCTCGGGGGCGTGACAATGACCAAGTTCTTTAATTCTTATTCATACATGTTTAAAGTTGACAGTTATTCTTGGATATTAGATAGTAGAGCATTTGAGCATATGACTTTTGATAGAAGTTTTTCACTTATTTCAATCATTTTCCTAAAACTATCACGGTAACTCTACCTAATTATCGTAAAGTAAAGGTTACTTATTCATGATCTATTTCGTTTTTATCCAATCTAGTTCTACAAAATGTTCTCTATATTCCTTCGTCTAGATATAATCTTATCTCAATTCATAAATTATGTAAACAACTTCAAAAATATGTGCTTTTACCCCTAACACTTGTTTCATCTTACAAGGCCCTTCACTGAAGAGGCCTCTAGTGCTTGGTAAAGAGCAAAGAGGTCTATATATCTTCAAGTTAAGTCAGTCAACAATTTCTACAAAGAGCCTATCTAGTTCCAGTCTTCATAGTCTATCGTTTTCAAGTTCTTTAATAAATGTGTTTACTTCTTGTTCTAGTTTCTTTTGATTTTATTGTAAAAGATAAGCTATGACACTATAGGTTAGGTCATATGCCAATAGTAATATGAAGTAAGTTTTTCAGTTCTCTAAATCTTGTTCAAAGTTATCTTCTCCTTGTGTTGTTTTTCCTATGGCAAGGCAATCAAAAATATCTTTTCCTTTTAGTGCTATTTGTACTAAGGGTGCTTTTGACTTGATTCATGTGGATATTTGAGGTCCTTATAAATTTACTACACATGATGGGTATAGGTATTTTCTTACAATTGTTGATAATTTTAGTAAAGCTACTTGGACTCATCTACTTGGGACTAAATCAAATGCTTCTCTGTCCTTGAATCTTTTAATTCTATGGTAGAAAGACAATTTAATTCCAAAGTTAAAATTATCAGAACTGACAATTCTTTTGAATTAGGTTGTGGAAAAATTCAATCTAATTTTTTTCTTTCCAAAGGAATTATTCATCAAACTACTTGTGTTCACACTCTTCAACAGAATGGAGTAGTGGAGAGAAAACACAAGCATTTATTGGAAACATCAAGAGCTCTTTTATATCAATCTCACCTTCCTATGTTTTTTGCATTTAAATTTTCCTTATTATAAACATAATTGAATGTGGATTTTGTTATAATTGTTGGTATTAGTTTAGAGTGTGGGGTAAACTATATCAATTTAGAGCTTGTTTGGAAATGGTTATAACTTATAAGTTAAAAGTCATTTATAAGTCCAAAACCATAAGGTAGGATTTCCAACTTATGGATTTTGATCAACTTTTATTATCTACATATTATATTAAAGGAATTGAAGGTTATTAGAAATGTTGATCAGATTTTTTGCCCTTCATTAAAAAACTCTAAAAAAGATAAAATTATCATTTACTGTATTTCTCAATTTTTGATTAATTATTTTTATTATATTTGAAGTTAAGGAGTTCTAACTTTTGATCTTGGGAGGTGAATTACGTCTTTGGGGTTGTTGTAACATTTTTGACGTGCACTATCACACAAAAGACATTTTGGACGTTCAGTGAGCACATAACTAAGCAGTAGCCACTGCATTCATTGCGCTATCACACAATTGATAGCGTGGGAAGCTGGGTGCGCAGCAAGACAATATCTAGTAAAATGCACATACCTTTGTGTAAATATATCCAATAGAAGAATAATTTATTGCGTTGAAAACTAGAATCAAATACCTTTCATTTGATAGGTTATGACACATATAAATTTTAATATTTTGGGAGATATGCTTGTTTGAAATCGAGCTATGCTTATCGCATACAAAAAACTTTATCGATAAAGAAGCTTTCAACCCAGAATATTTTTTTCTTCTTAGGACCTAAAACTGAGAACAATTTTGAGGTTAGGTAATCCTTAATGTATTGTAAATTACATTATGATTTTGGGATTGAATAACAAAATTCTTCAGCTATTGGCCGATCGTACATATTACGATTAGAACTTATGAGTTTATAAAAGGCTATAAGTTACTCGCTAATTGTCTTAAAATTTCAAGTTTAATATCTTGTTTTCCACAGTTTAATATGCATAAGGTATTATAATTATTTTAACAGTATCTAAGGCTTAAACGTATCTATAAAAGAACTGCTTACCTAATAAATCTCTATCATTTTCCATGTGAACTTCTAAAACTTAGTCATAGAAGAAAGATATATTCAATTTTTTTTTATTTTATATGTGAACTTACTAAAACTTCTACCATAAAATAAATACACAATAAATTTACTTTTTCAATTTGTTTATTCTTTATTTTTCTCAATTTTTTTTATTAAAATAAATGGTGGTCTAAGTGCAAGTCAATACATATTTCAAAGAAAGAAAGTTAAATTTTATTAAATTATGATCATAATACAATGATACAAAGAATGAAATCTGATTTTATTTTATGGTCAAAGTCAGTCCCTTTAAAAAAGGAATAAATATGAATATCTTTGACTTAGCGAAACAATAAGATATTTTTAAAATTATCTTATATAGACATATTTTCGTGTAAGCTTTATCCTCGTTTCAAGAATTGTAATGACCGATTTTCATCGTTATGGAAAAGCCAACGGGGAAGGAATTTGGGCCAGAAAACTTTTAAGTAGGACCTTGGAAATTTCTAGCCAAGGCTAGACTTGGACGAAATCTGAGTCAGGTGAGGTGTAGAGAAATATGATAATGAAAGGGGGATCTAATTATGAATTTGATCACATGAGTGGATAACCAAGACGTTAAGGAGTTTGCACGGCTTTACGAAATCGAATTCGGGTGAGTAAGGCTTCCGAAACTGATCTTGGCGTGAAATGGAAGTTTCTGAATGTCAAGGTTGAAGGTGTGTTGCGAAAGGGGAGCTTGAAACTCAAATTATGAGTTTTTGTCTCTGCGTAAGCCACCTGGGTAGGGTTAGTTCCACCAGGGCAGGGCCACTGTGGCAGGTTGGGTCCAGTTGTGGCGGGACAATCGCGAACTTAAGTTGGGCAAAACCCAAATTTTATTATTTTCTGGAAAACTTCATTCGTGAGACCTAGGAGGCAACCCAGGGCAATTCTTGACAGTTTTCCACGATTGCTAACGCTAAAGGTAAGGAAATTACTCCCCTAATCTGTATTTTGATTCCTATAACTTAAAATCTTGGGTAATTATCGTTGGGGGAGGGTTTTGGCCTGAAGTGGATGGTGGGGAAAAGCCCTAGTTTAACATTTGGAGCATGGGTTTGATCTTGGGTTATTGGGTTTATTATAATCTGGGTAAATTAGACCTTAATTATTGATCCTTGCATAAATTACTCATTTGTAAAGCTAAAACAAGTGGAAAAAATCCAAAAGTGAAGGCTCAAGTGTCATAGGAGGATTCAAGCTTGGTTTCGAGGTAGGTAATGGTTTGATTTCCTGTTTGTGTGATATATGCAGATTTATTGCTACATTATATGCATGTGTGTATGTGAATAGGGAAATGTGAATCGAACCTAATGAAATGATTATGTGTGAACAATACATGCCATGAACCTGTTACTTGATTGTATGATTTAAGTATTGTTCATTATGGATGTGATTGTGATTGTGGTTGTGCTGATTGGATCTAGTGTCACGTTCAACCACATACATTAGATCGGGTGTCCATTTTGACACATATATTGGATCGGGTGTCACGTTCCGACACACTAACAATTTGGGTATGGGTTCCATGAGCGAACTACTTGTGATTATTATGTTTATGTCTATTTGTCATTGATAATGGGAGACTGTATGTTTCTTTGAAATGATAACTGAATGGTATTATGTATATGATTGATTTCTGTGTTGTGACTGTTCGTTGTATATTATGCTTATGGGAGTAGCCGCGTGATCCTACCAGTACACTGTGGCTGTGTACTGATACTACAATTGCTTTTTCTTTGTTGAGTACAGGGCATCTTTAGACGGCTACTTACATACCTCAGTTAGGAAATCACTGATCGAGACTGAATTCAAGGGTGAGCTAGTTCTTCCAGGTTGTCATGGGTTCTCTTTTGTTTAGTCCATTATCTTCGGACTCAAACTAGTTCTTTAGATATTTCTTATTTTTGTTTAGGGTTGGACCAATTTTCTTAGACTTGTTGAAATTAGAGTTTTTGGTACAATGACTTTCAGGTTCTAGGACTTGTTTTCCGCAAATATTTTGGTAGTTGTTTTTGTTTAACTTTCGGAGCATATGGGAACTCCACTTTTCTTTAGACATTTAAACCTGCTTTTGTATCTTTAAATGTTTAGTTTTTCGTTAAGTTGCGTAGTTGGGTTGTAATAATGGTTCTCCCACCGGAGGGTTAGTGTGGGTACCAATCACAGCGGTCTGGGTCGTGACAAAGTTAGTATCAGAGCTCTAGGTTCATTAATCTCATTTTTCCAAAACGAGTCTAGTAGAGTTTTGTAGAACGGTACGGAGACATCGATCTGCACTTTTCTTCGAGAGGCTATAGGACTTTAGGAAATCTCTCTGTCTTTTCGTGCTATAACTTGATTCCAATTGGTATATGGTGATCCAAATTGGTATCTAATCTTCTTCATTCTTCTGTCCGTATATGGTTAACATTAGATTCAATGGCGTCAGGACCGTAGCCCCCACTAATGAGCTAGCAGAGGAGTCCGCAGTTATAGGCCATGGTCGAGGCAGGGGTAGGGGAAGAGCAAGGGGCAGGGGCAGAGGAAGAGTGGCACCCACTAGGGGTAGAGCCCCAACTGAGAATGTTTCGAGGGAAGAGTCCCCTCCTGCACCTCAAGAAGAGGTAGAAAATAATGTGTAGATTGAAGACGAGGGGGATGTTAGACATGAAAAGGATGCACATGGTAGGAATACCAGTGTTCCTCCCTTAGACCCAGTGTTAGCTCAGAAAATCATGTCTTTGTTGAAGGGGTTGGTTAGCCCTTGAGTCCTTCAAACAGTGTAAGCTGCTCAACCTTCTATCGAACACCCCGTTATCGCTACTACTATTCCCATAGTAGATGGAGCAATAGGAACTGATGCCTTCTTCCATCCCTTGTTGGGTTTGTGATGACTGGTAATGAGCATGAAATGTTGACTAAATTTTTGAAGTTGAAGCCGCCTGTGTTCCATGGTTCTAAGAGTGAGGACGCCTATGAGTTCATTTTGTATTGTTATGAGATCTTCATAAGTTGGGTATTGTACATCATCATGTAGTAGAGTTCGTGACCTTTTAGCTTCAAGGTGAAGCTAAGTAGTGGTGGAGGGCCTATGTGAAATGCAGAGTTTTTCCCCACTCACTTGGATGCAGTTCCATGCTCCATTCTTGGAGAAGTATGTGCCCCGGACCTTGAGGGATCGTAAGAAGAATGTGTTTATAGAATTGAGGCAGAGTGGTATAACTGTAGCTGCCTATAAGGAGAAGTTTCATGCCTTGTCTAGATATGATACTCAGTTGGTTACTTTAGAGGAGAAGATGATTCGTCTATTCGTCAATAGATTGAACTCCAAATTAAATTACAGGTATTGTGTGTTCACATGACCTCTGTAGGTAAAAGTTTTAATGAGGTGACAAACTTTGTGAAGAAAGTGGAATGAGTTAGACGTGGCTAAGATGCCTAAGAGCACAGGTAACTTCCATGGTTCCTACTCCAGAGGTTCAGGTAGGTCGACACTTGCAGCCCGACCAATTCAGTCCGCCTTGCCCACTTCTAAAGGTAGTTACTTGGGAACTCCATAACATAATTTTATTTAAGATAGCTAGAGAGTCGCACCTCCGGTGGGCAGCATGACATCTTTTGACCATACTTGTTATAATTGTGGAGAACCGGGGCATATGAGGATAAATTATCCACATACGCGCACGTCTGACCCAGTGCAGTAGTAGACAAGAGTAGTGATACCAGCGGGTAGTGGTAATAATGGTAGAGGGCGTCCATAAAGTCGGGGAGGAGGAAATAAGTGAGGTTATGTAGGCCGGGGAAATGGTAATGTAGGTAGAGGAGCAGTGCAACCAGGCAAGGAGGTCGTCCGTCATGATGACAGGGCTCATTGTTATGCCTTTCAGGGCAAGACCGAGGCTAAGGCGTCTGAAGCAATGATCAAATGTACTATTCTTATCTGTGATCGGATGGCTACTGTCTTGTTTGATCCGGGTTCTACTTATTCATATGTGTCAGTTTAGCTTGCCTTGGGATTCGATATGGTTTGTGATGTACTTGATGCCCCATCTATGTTTCTACTCAGTTAGAGAGTCAGTTATAGTCACCCATATATACCGTGTTTGTCCTGTCTTATTTATGGGTTTTTAGACTTGGGTTGATTTGGTTATTCTGGATATGACTGACTTTGATATAACCTTAGGCATGACTTGGTTGTCCCCATATTATGTTATGCTTAATTGTAATGCTAAGTATGTGACTCTAGAGATCCCGGGTAGGGAAAAGTTAGAGTGGGAAGGGGTGTACAAGCCTAAGCTAGCTAAGGTCATATCCTTCATTCAGGCTAGGAAACTGGTGAGGCAGTGGTGTTTGGCACATATGGCTCATATTCAGGATGTGGAGCTTGAGTCTCCCTCTATTGAGTCTATTCCTATAGTGTCTGAATTCAAGAAAGTGTTTCCTACCGATTTATATTCCCTGAGGAGGTTCTACCACGTGGAAACGCTCTTTAATGGAACTTTAGCCTTAGTTGGTATACTCGATAAGTACCAATACGCAATGAGGGAGTTGATCCCATTTTCTATGAGCGAATGAGTACCTAGTATCCCCCCGGATAGAGATATAGATTTCTGTATTGACTTGGAACCGGGCACTCACCCCATCTCCATTCCTCCTTATTGCATGGCTCCGACATAATTAAGAGAGCTTAAATCTCAAATCCAAGAGCTTCTTGATAAATGTTTCATCCGTCCTAGTGTTTCCCCGTGGGGTGCTCCTGTCTTGTTTGTAAAGAAAAATGATGGTAGTATGAGGATGTGCATAGACTACTGGCAGTTGAATAGGGTCACCACTTGAAATAAGTATCCACTGCCTTGGATAGATGATCTGTTTGACCAATTCCAAGTTGTGTCAGTTTTCTCTAAGATTGATCTAAGGTCTGGTTGCCATCAGTTAAAGATTAGGCCTGAGGATGTACCCAAAACGATATTTAGGACATGCTATGGGCACTATGAGTTTTTAGTGATGTCATTTGGATTGACTAATGTGCATGCTGCCTTCATGAGTTTGATGAATGGTGTGTTTAAGCCATTCCTGGATTCTTTTGTTATCGTCTTTATTAATGATATTTTGGTTTATTCGAAAAGTAAGGAAGAGCATGTCGACCATCTTCATATTGTTTTGGGTGTTCTTAGAGAACATGAATTGTATGCCAAATTTTCCAAGTGTGAATTCTATTTGACTTCAGTTGCCTTTTTGGGGCATGTAGTTTCAAATGAAGGGGTAACGGTATATCCCCAAATGATTGAAGCGGTTAAGAATTGTGTTCGGCATAACTTTGTGACTGAAGTTGGGAGTTTTGTGGGGCTCGATAGCTACTGTCGCCGATTAGTGAAAAACTTTGTTTCTATTGCCACGCATTTGACAAGGCTGACAAAAAATGAGGTGCCTTTCAAGTGGACCAACAAATGTGAGGAGGGCTTCCAAAAGCGAGCTCTTTTGACCACAACACCTATTCTGACCCTGCCGATTGAAGATGAAGATTTCGTTATTTATTGTGATGCTTCATATTTGGGATTGGATGATGTGTTAATGCTAGAAAGAAATGTCATAGCTTATGCATCGTGACAATTGAAGATGCATGAGAGAAATTACCCGACACATGATTTGAAGTTGGCAGCGGTAGTGTTTGCTCTCAAGATCTGGTGGCATTACCTTTATAATGTCAAGTGTGAGGTGTTTACTGTCATCGTAGTCTACAACATGTATTCACTCAAAAGGATCTAATTTGAGACAAAAAAGGTGGATGGAGTTACTCAAGGATTATGATGTTACCATCCAGTGTCATCCGGGTAAGGCAAATGTAGTGGCGGATGCACTAAGCCGAAAGACGGTAAGTATGGGTAGTTTAGTTTCCTTGGGTGTGTCCAAGTGACCTTTGCCAAATGAGATTCAGACTTTGGAGTCTAAGTTCATGCAGTTGGGCATATCAGAGAGAGGTAGGGTGTTATCTAGCATTGAGATTAGGCCCACTTTCATTGAGGAGATAAAGGCCAAGTAGTTTGAGGATGAGAGTTCGAATGACCTTAGAAAGAAAATAGTGTCTGGAAAGGCACAAAATGTGGTTCTTGATACATGAGGTGTACTTAGTTTTAAGGGGAGAGTTTGTGTTCCCCGAGTGGATGGCTTGATTCAGAAGATGTTAGCAGAATCCCATGGTTCACGGTATTCCATTCATCTGGGTGTGACCAAGATGTACCGAGATTTGGAACGCCTTTATTGGTGACCTGATATGAAGAAAGACATAGCTGAGTTTGTGGCTAAGTGTCAAAACTGTCAGTAGGTAAAGTATGGGCACCAAAGGCCTGCAGATTTGCTTCAGCGAATGCCTATTTCGGAATGGAAGTGGGAGAGGATAGTTATGGATTTCATAGTTGGTCTTCCCAAGACCTTAGGAAAGTATGATTCCATTTGGGTAGTGGTTGATCGACTGACTAACTCAGCCCATTTTATTCTTGTCAGAATAGACTATAATGCTCAGCAGTTGGCTAAAGTTTATGTGAAAGAGATAGTAAGGCTGCATGAGGTGCCCATTTCTATTATCTCAGACCGTGGTACGCAGTTCACATCCAAGTTTTAGGGAAAATTGAATGAGGAGTTGGGCACTCAACTCACTTTTAGCACAACTTTCCATCCACAGACGGACGGAAAGTCAGAGAGAACGATTCAAGTGTAAGAGGACATGTTGAGGGCATGTGTGATTGACTTTGTAGGCATTGGGATAAGTTCCTACCGTTGTGGGAGTTCTCCTATAATAACAGTTACCACTCTAACATTGACATGGCACCGTTTGAGGCACTTTATGAGATTGGATGTAGATCACCCATAGGGTGGTTTGAGGCTGGAGATGTGAAATCGTTGGGGGTTGATTTAGTGAAGGATGCTCAGGATAAAGTGAGAAGTATCTAAGCTAAGCTTCTAGCATTCCATAGTCGACAGAAAAAGTATGCGGATAGTAAGCTAAGGAACATGACATTTCAGGCTGGTGATCAAGTTCTTTTAAAGGTGTCACCTATGAAAGGGTTATGAGATTCGGTAAGAAGGGAAATCTTAGTCCTCGATACATTGATCTATTTGAATTTCTTTACTGTGTAGGGCTAGTGGCTTGTAGGTTGGCTTTACCACCTAGCCTATATAGAGTACATCCAGTGCCCCATATGTCCATGTTGAAGAAGTATCATAGGGATGAAGATTACATCATAAAGTGGGACTCAATTTGTTAGACAAAGACCTTTAGTATTAGGAGGAACCGATTGCAATTATCGATCATGATATCTGAAAGCTGAAGATCAAGGAGATTAAGTCTGTGAAAATTCAGTGGAAGCATCGTCCGGTTGAGGAAGCTACTTGGGAAACCGAGAAAGACATGCGAGATAAGTATCTAGTTATTCGATGATTCAAGTACTACTCTACTCTTACCTTGGACAGTTTTTCCTAGTTTGTCACTCGGAGACGAGTGATGGGTAAATTGGTATCTATTGTAACGACCGGTTTCCATCATTATCGAAAAGCCAACGGGGAAGGAATTTGGGCCAGAAAACTTTTGAGCAGTAACTTGGAAATTTCTAGCGAAGGCAAGACTTGGATGAAATCTGAGTCAACTGAGGTCTTGAGAAACCTGGTAATGAAGGGGAATCTAATTATGTATTTGATCATATGAGTAGATAGCTAAGATGTTAAGCAGTCTATATTGCTTTATGAAATCGAATTCGGGCAAGTAGAACTCCCGAAATTGATCTATGCTTGAAATGTAGTTTCTAAATGTCAAGGGTTGAAGGTGTGTTGCAAAATGGGAGCTTGGAACTCAAATTTTGAGTTTCTGTCTCTGTGCAAGCCACCGGGGCGGGGTTAGTTCCGCCAGGGCTTGTGGCGGGTTGGGTCCCGTTGTGGCGGGACAGTCGCGATTTAAGTCTGGAAAAACCCCAATATCGTTATTTTCTTCAAAACTTCATTATTGAGGGCTAGAAGGCGACCCAGGGTGATTCTTGATAGTTTCCACAATTTCTAAGGCTAAATGTAAGGAAATTACTCCCCTAATCCATATTTGGATTCCTAGAACTTAAAATCTTCGGTAAGGAAGGGTTTTGGCCTGAAGTGGATGGTGGGGAAAAGCCCTAGCTGAACATTTGGATGATGAGTTTGGTCTTAGGTTATTGGGTTTGTTATAATTCGGGTAAATTAGACCTTAATTATTGATCCTTGTGTAAATTACTCGTTTGTAGACCTAGAACAAACGGAACAAATCTGGAAAAGGAAGGCTCAAGTGTCTTAGGAGGATTCAAGCTTGGTTTCGAGGTAGGTGATGGTTTGATTTCTTGTGTGTGTGATGTATGCCGATTGATTGCTACATTATATGCATGTGTGTATGTGAATAGGGAAATGTGAATCGAACCTAATGAAATGTTTATGTGTGAACAATACATGCCATGAACCTGTTACTTGATTGTATGATTTGAGTATTGTTCATTATGGATGTGATCGTGATTGTGGTTGTGTTGATTGGATTGGGTGTCATGTTCCGACATATACATTAGATCACGTGTCACGTTGTGACACATATATTGGATCAGGTGTCACGTTCTGACACATGCATTGGATCAAGTGTCACGTTCTGACACCAACAGTTTGGGCATGGGTTCTATGAGAGAACTACTTGTGATTATTATGTTTATGCCTACTTGTCATTGATAATGGGATACTGTATGTTGCTCTGAAATGATAACTGAACTGTATTATGTATATGTGTGCTTACTATGTTGTGATTGTTCGTTGTAGATTGCGCTTATGGGAGTAGCCGCGTGATCCTACCAGTACACTGTGGTTATGTAGTGATACTGCACTTGCTCTTTCTTTGTTGAGTACAGGGCGTCTTGATGTGGCTACTGACAGACCTCAGTTAGGAGGTCACTGATCGAGACAGAATTCAAGGGTGAGCCAATTCTTCCAGGCTTCCATGGGTTCTCTTTTGTTTAGTTCATTCTCTTCGGACTCAGACTAGTGCTTTCGATATTTCTTATGCTTGGTTGGAGTTGTACCTCTTTTCTTAGACTTCTTGAAATTAAAGTTTTGGTACAATGACATTCAGGTTCTAGGAGTTGTTTTTCCGCAAATGTTTTGGTAGTTGTCTTTGTTAAACTTTCGAAGTTTATGGGAACTCCACATTTCGTTAGACATTTAAACTTGCTTCCGTATCTTTAAATGTTTAGTTTTTCGTTAAGTTGCTTAGTTGGGTTGTAGTAATGGTTCTCCCACCAGAGGGTTGGTGTAGGTGTAAATCATGGCAGTCTGGGTCGTGACAAGAATGTTAACTATAGTTTTGTATGGATAAACTATCCCTAATAAAATTCACAATATTTATGGCTTAATGTTTTTTTATCTTTAAAATGGAATGGAATGAAAAATATTTATTTAGTGTATGGTAATTAATTGTTGATTGGCATAGATTTCATAGCATACTCTTTGACATTTCAAAACAGAACTATAAGACTCAACTTTCGTAGAAATAGGATCTACTTATAAGTTAAAAGTCATTTATAAGTCCAAAACCATATGGTAGGATTTCCAACTTATGGATTTTGATATATTTTTATTGTCTACATATTATATTAAAGGAATGAAGGTTATTAGAAATGTTGATCAGATTTTTTACCCTTCATTAAAAAACTCTAAAATAGATAAAATTATCATTTACTATATTTCTCAAATTTTTGATTAAATATTTTTATAATATTTAAAATTAAGGAGTTCTAAGGACGCTCAGTTAGCACATAACAAAGCAGTAGCCACAACATTCATTGCGCTATCACGCAATTTACAGTGTGGGCGGTTGGCTGCGCAGCAAGACAATCTCTAGTAAAATGCACATACCTTTGTGTAAATACATCCAATAGACAAATAATTTATTGGGCTGAAAACTAGAATCAAATACCTTTGATTTGATAGGTTACGACACACATATATTTTTATATTTTAGGAGATATGCTTGTTTGAAATCGAGCTATGCTTATCGCATACGAAAAACTTTTTCGACAAAGAAGCTTTCAACCCAGAGAGTATTTTTTCTTCTTAAGACCTAAAACTGGGAAAAGTTTTTAGGTCAGGTAATTCTTAATGTATTTTAAATCACATTTGAGTTTTGGGATTGAATAACAAAACTCTATGGCTATTGGCCTATCGTACATATTACGATTAGAACTTACGAGTTTATAAAAGACTATATGTTACTCACTAATTGTCTTAAAATTTCAAATTTAATATTCAATTTTTCACAGTTTAATATGCGTAAGATATTATAATTATTTTAACAATATCTAAGGCTTACACGTATCTCTAAAAGAACTGCTTACCTAACAAATCTCAATCTTTTACATGTGAACTTCTAAAACTTAGTTATAAAAGAAAGATATATTCAATTTTTATTTTATTTTATATGTGAACTTACTAAAACTTCTACCATAAAGGAAATACATAATAAATTTATTTTTTCCATTCGTTTATTCATTATTATTCTCAATTTGTTATTATTCAAATAAATGGTGGTCTAAGTGCAAATCAATACATACTTCAAAGTAAGAAAATTAATTTTTATTTAATTATGATCCTAATACAATGATACAAAGAATGAAATTCAATTTTATTTTATGGTCAAAGTCAAACACTTTTAGAAAAGGAATAAATATGAATATCTTTGTAAGGACCTGTTCTCGTCGTTATAGAAAAGCCAACGGGGAAAATTTTGGGTCGAAAAACTTTTTCGTAGTAACTTAGAATTTTCCAACCTAGTCCAGATTTGGACGAAATCGGAGTAAGTAAGGTCTAGGGAAATCTGGTAACAATTGGGTGATCTAATTATGATTTTGATCACATGAGTATATAGTTAAGACGTTAAGGAACCCGTGCCACTTTACGAATCTGAATTCGGGTGAGTAGAACTTCTGAAACCGATCTTAGTGTGAACAGGTAGTTTCTGAGTGTCATGGGTTGAAGGTGTGTTGTGAAATGGGAGTTTGGAACTTTTCATTCGACTCACTGGTTCCGTGCAAACCACTATGGTGGGATTATTCCCGCTAGGGCAGGGCCGCTCTAGCGGGACAAAGCTCGCCATGGCGGGACAGTCACCAATTAAGTCGAAAATAAACCCCAAAACATTTTATTCTACACTTTTCGACTTTGAGAGCTATGGAACGACCCCAGGTGTTTTGTTGACAGTTTTCCACCATTCTTGAGGCTAAAGGTAAGGTTTTCACTCCCCAAATCCCTTTTTCGATCCGTAGTACTTAGTTTTGTGGGTAATTATTGTTGGGGAAGGGTTTTGGAACTGTTTGGATGGTGGAAAAAGCACTAATTTGGATATTGGGATCATGGGTTTGATCTTAGGTTGATAGAGTTGATTGTAATCCGGGTAATTAGACACCGTTTATTGATCCTCGTGTTATATTGATTGTTTGTAGACCAAGAACAAGAGGAAATAATCTGGAGAGGAAAGAATCAAGTTTCTTAGGGAATTCCAACTTTGTTCGAGGTAAGTGATGGTTGTGATTTCATGTTGGTGTGATATGTATTTGTAATTACTTCATTGTGATTCATGTATATATGCGAATGTTGCATTATTGATCACACTATTAGTAAATGAGGATGATAGAATAATTGTATGCATGAATCATGACTTGATTATATGATTATGAGAATGTACTTGTGATTGTGATTGTGATTGTGGCTTGTTGAATAGATCAGGTGTTACGTTCTGACACACTAACTAGGATTGGTTGCCACATACCAGCATAAACATTGGAACGGGTGTCACGATCTGACACACTAACTTGGAACGGGTACCACGTACCAGTACACTAACAGTTTGGGTGTGGGTTCCATGAGAGGACCAATGACTTAACATAATTGTATATCTTGAGATTGTAAAATTGTACGTTGTTGTAAGTGATAATTGATATTGTATATGTTCGGTGTATGCATGGTCATTATTGTTGTAATGACTAATATATATGTTTCGCCTATTGGGATAGCCATGTGATCCTACCAGTACATTGTGGTTGTGTATTGATACTGCACTTGCTCTTTCTTTGTTGAGTACAAGGCATCTTCAGGCGGCAATTGACAGACCTCACTTAGAAGATCAGTGACCAATCGAATTCAAGGGTGAGCCAGTCTTTCGGGCTGCCATAAGTTCTCTTTTTGTTTATGTCCATACTTTCGGACTTAGACTAGTACTTTAGATTTTCATATATTTAATTGGGTTGTACCCAATTCCTTAGATTTATGATCCTTGTTAGAGTTTTGGTACATTGACTTTTAGGTTCTAGGTATTATTTCCGCATTTGTTTGATTAGACTTTTGGAGTTTATGGGAACTCTATTTTTCCTTTAGCATTTCAACCTGCTTCCGTAACTTTAAATGCCTTAGTTTAGATTATGTTGTGTAGTTCTTGGTTAGCTAATTCGTATTAATGGTTCTCCCATCGGAGGGTTAATGTGGGTGCCAATCACGACGGTTTGGGTCGTGACAAAGTTGGTATCAGATCCCAGGTTTGTTGATCTCGATGTACCAAAACGAGTCTAATAGAGTCTTGCGGAACGGTACGAAGACGTCTGTACTTTTGTTTGAGAGACTATAGGTCTTTAGGAAATCTCTTTGTTTTCTCTTGTCTCCTTTTTTGCTATAACTTGATTCCAATTGGTAACTGGCGATCCAAATTGGTATCTAACCTCTTTCACTCTTCTGTCCGCAGATGGTTAACACTAGGTTCAACGACATCAAGCCCGTAGCTCCCGTCAATGCTCCAGCTGAGGAATCTGCAGCAAGAGGTCGCGGTCGAGGCCGAGGTAGAGGAACAGCTAGGGGTAGAGGCCAAGGAAGGATAGCGCCTACTAGGGGTGTGGCACCAATTGAGAATGCTCCCAGAAATGAGGCCCCTCTTGCGCATCATGAAACGGTAGATGAGAATATAAAGGTTTAGAATAAGGAGAAAGTTGGAAAAGAGAAAGAGGTGCAGGCTGAGACTACATGTATTCCTCCCTTAGACCCAGTGTTAGCTCATAAATTATGTCGTTCTTGAAAGGATTGGTTGGTCCTGGAGTGCTTCCCTCTGTTCAAGCAACTCAAGCTCTTGCCAATCCCCATATTGTTATCACTGTCCCCAATGTCACGCCTCGAGGCTACCCCCTGGATGCGGACACGGGACATAGGATCACGAGTGACCCCAAGCTAACCCTGCTGGCATAATCATAAGCATACTAAAGATAAACTGAGCAATAACTCCAATTTTGCTGAATTGAAACAAGTTTGGCATGTGGATGAACTAACCCAACACTATGCGATCTCACATACCTTGTAGGGATCACCCCCGACGAATTTCACTCGCAAAGCTTGAACGTTCTTAACGATTTCTTGATTTCTCTCCTCTTTTCTCTTCTTTCTTCTCCTCTCCAAGCCCTAGCGTAATTCTAATTTTTCTAAACTGAATAAAGTCTTTTTTTACCCAAATTAATTCCTAAAAACGAAATAGGCAAATCAGGTAAGGAAAAGACTAGTTTACCCTTCACAAATCCGGATTTGGACTTTCCTTAATCCAACAGCCCAACTTCCGAAAGGCATAACGTGCTCATACAAACTCGGAATTGTGCAAACTTGGCGGCGTTGGAAAGACCATTCCAAGAGCTTTCTAACCATATCTGGAACTACACCTAACTCATCCTGACTTAGGAGTTATGGTCGTTTGAAGTTGTCCAAAAACTCACTTAACTTAAAATTTTCCAGATTTCCTTATACTTTCCAAAAATGACTATTTCCAGATTTTAATCTTCTTTCTAGTTATTTCAAATTGCGAGATGTTACATTCCGACACATATATATTGGATCGGGTGTCACATTCCAACACACTAACAATTTGGGTGTGGGTTCCATGAGAGAACGATTAGTGATCATGACATTTATGTCTACCTGCTATTGCCATTGGGAAATTATACGTAACTTTAAAATATAATTGAATTATGCATCTGGTCTATGTGTGTTTACTGTGTTGTAATTAAATGGCTTATATATAGTCGTTGGAATTGATTGTGAATTAGCGGGCCCACCGATATGTAGTCTGGTAAGAGGAGACCGAGGGTCCAGGTGTTATTATGGAATATGGTTAGAGGGGATGTCTGTGTTCTTAATTAATGAGGAGTAGAGTAGTGTTTATGATCTAAATCGTAGTTAGATCCTACCTGGGAAGGGGATTCGTATTTGAAATAGTTCACGAGACTAGAGAGGGTATACTGTGTAGTCAAGTGTTAAATTGTGATGCAGAAGAAGCGAGGGTATGTCGTGAATGGCTGGCCGGGTTGGTATTGGCTATAATCGATAACTCCTCTATGAGATAGAGCAGTTAAGTTATGATCAAGAAACGGAGTAAATGAGGGTGATGGACTAGGGGGTGGTAGTCAAGTTTTAGTAGGTTTTAAGGTACTCGTGAATGGCAAAGATAGGAGGATAACGGTTGATGGGTGCACTTCCTTATTGCATATTTTATGCTGGTCGATTTCTTTATATTATGCGGTGGGCATCAGGTTGACCGATGATGCCTATCAGTACGTGTGGTTTGTACTGATACTACTTTTGCTATGCCTTGGGTATAGTCTAGTTGCAGGGTCAGTGATGTTTCATAGGTGAAGACGAAGACAATATCCAACAACTTTTACTCTTCCTTACACGTGGTGGAACCTGTGTCAGTAGTTGATGTATTTATACTTTGTAATCTTAGAAGTTGTTGTACTTGTTTAGACTAGATCCTTGGGGGTGTTAATTATTTTGTAAATTTGACTTTGGGTTGTTTAAAACTCTTTATTATATAAAAACCTCATGAAATTCCTTTTATTTCCAGTCTTCCTAATTTTCCACATATTTTCAATCGTTTGAGAATCAAGGGTTCTCCTACTTAGGTGTTAGAGTAGGTCCCCGCATGGCCCGGTGGGTTGGGTCATGACAACAACTTTTTTAAATTGCAGTATCTAAAGCAATGGAGGAGTGTTGAGTTTGCTTTTAGTTAGTGCAGTCATTTTTAAAAAAAAAAATACTAAGTTACCTAGTTTTAGGATGAATTTGGAATTTAAATATTTGTTAGGTTGTTTTAATTGTTGAGATTATTTAGTATTTTTAAATTCTTGTTATGCAGATTTTTTGCAGATTAGGTTATCAAGTGGCTATTTAAAGCACTGTTATGCTTAATAAAATATTGAGAAACATTTTCAATCTTTTAGTGTTGCTCCATTTTAAAAAAAACACCAACACAAGAAGTTCCACTATCATAATAATCTTTTTATGCATTTAAGTTTTTCTTACTATAAACACAATAGAGTGTGAATTTTGTTATAATTGTTGGTTTTAGTTTAGTGTGTGTGGTAAACTATATTAATTTAGAGCTTGTTTGGAAAGGGTTATGACTTATAAGTTAAAAGTCGTTTATAAGTCAAAATTCATAAGGTAGGATTTCCAACTTATTGATTTTGACCTATTTTTACTATCTACATATTATATTAAAAGCATGAAGGTAATTAGAACTGTTGATAGGATTTTTTAATCTTCATTAAAAAAATTCTAAAATAGACAAAATTATCATTTACTATATTTCTAATCTTTTTGATTTATTATATTTATAATATTTAAAATTAAGGAGTTCTAAAATATGTGGTAAGAGAAAATATACGGAAAGAGATATTGGGAAAATTAATAATTAAGGAGTACTTAAATATATGGTAAGAGATATTATGAGAATTAATAATTAAGTATTCCTAAAATATATGGTAAAATGTATGAGAATTGGTTGATTCGAGCTCGTAGATTGGTTGATAGAGGGTGTTTGTCTTATTTGGCCTTTATTCGGGATAATAGTGTTGAGCCACCTTCCATGGATTATGTGCCCGTTGTTAGAGAGGGTCAGATGTTTTTCCTAGTGATCTTCCATGTATTCATCTAGATAGGGATATTGATTTTTCTATTGACTTAGAGTTGGGTGTCAAGCCCATCTCTATTCCTCCTTACTGCATGGCTCCAACAGAGTTGAAGGATCAATTACATGACTTCTTGAGTAAGGGATTCATCCACCCCAATGTGTCTCATTGGGGTCCTCTTGTTTTGTTTGTAAGGAAGAAGGATGGAACCATGAGCATATTATCGACAGTTGAACAAAGTAACAATGAAGAACAAGTATCATCTTCCTCGTATTGATGACTTATTTGATCAACTTCATGGAGCATCTTTGTTTTCTAAGATTGATTTGAGGTTCGGCTAACATCAATTGAATATTAGGACTTCAGATATCCCTAAGAAGACCTTCAGAACTCATTGTAACGCCTCAAAAATTGGAACTTGGAATGTAAAAGAGAAAAGGCTTCAGTTGAGTACAAGTGTACAAGTATGGAAGGCTCTATGGTCTGTATAGGGTGTCACAGACCGGACAACGAACCGTGGTGAAGGGTAAACATAGAAATCTACTTTACAAAGAGGTTCGCGGGCCATGAAAGAGTCCACGACCCGTCACCTCACCTGTGAAATTGAACCCAACACCCACGAATGTTCACAGACACTTGGATTGTCCGTGAAGTTTCACACAGATCGCGAAGTTATTCGTGAAAGGGATCCATCCATTTTTAAGATCTTTTTCAACTTCCAAACGAATTAGATAGCCCATGACTTATCGAATTAAAGTACTTTAAGTCCTCTTCCCAACGCCACCAAGTTTGCCTCATTTCAAGTTTGGAGCAAAACGTTATGCCTGTTTTAGTGAAGCACTGTTGGGCAAGTGAAACTTGACGACCGGCTAAACGACCATGAAGAGTTTCATGAACCGTGAAGCCTTAAACGATCTGTGATGTCACATTCCGAGCCTACACCCTAGGTGGGACTGGCACTCGAGAACCATTGTTGGCTCCAAGCTAACCCTTGCCCTGCCTTACTACTCAGCGGAAGACTTAAATAACAAGGAAATAGTCTCAAAAGATAAACTCATGAAATAAACTTAGAATGTCTTAAAAGAAACATTAAACTAGTCAAGATGGCAACTCAAGTCTCAAAACATAAACCAATAACAAGATAATGACAAATGAACTAACTAACTATCTATAAAACCTCTAAACTAGGAGGGATGTCAGGACAAGACCCTCGATCATCCTAACAACTGAAAACTACTAAAGCAATATAAATGGGGGTCTCCCGGAAAGCAAGGAGGCTCACCACAAGAGTCTGAATGCTCAACTGGATCAACGAAGTGTTGGGTGCTAATCTTGGTTAGCTGTATCTAATCATAACAACGATGCAGGGCAAATGGCATCAGTACATTGAATGTACGAGCATGCGAGGGGAATTCTAAAATAAGACATAAGCTTGAAAAGGAACTGAAAGAAAAAACCTAGTCTCAACTGAACTGAACTGAACTCATTTCAATATAAAACAGTATAAAGAAAAGCTTTAAAACATGGTAACAACTTTGTGTACTTAGAATGCAATAGTAACTCAATTTGTATGCAAACCTACAATATAAACTCTAGTTGTATATGAAAATACAATTAACTCTGTGTATATAGGATGACAAAATACTTTTGTAGGAGTTTCTCTAATCGACAAACATCTCTTAAGAGCTATGTGGTGATACAATGTTTTGCCTCACGCTGCCAGGGCCGTCCTATACCTTGCTAGGGATATAGAACCTGACTACTAAGTGGATCCACTAGTCTATGCTAAAAAATACTAAGGAATCATCTAAAAAGTATGACCCTTTTCTACCCATGATGGCTACATGGTTTGTGGGGGTTGGGAGTTGTCTGTCTCTCTCCCATATCGGTGCTCAATACTATTCCCAAAATATAATAGCTCATATGTTTAAAAACATAACTTTGTGGTTTGAGATAATTACTCAAAAACTAGCCCAAAGGCTCTCTTGAAAATCAGTGTTTCCTCTCTTGCTTAATTGTGAAAGCATTTACTCTTTACTGAAAGCTAGCTCAAAGGCTCCTTTGGAAATCTCAGTTTCCTTTCTCATTTAAATGTGAAAACATTTTAACTCTTTGGGAATACACAGTCCCCATATACACTTTTAAAGAAATGAACTTCAACCTTTACTCTTTACTCAACTCAAAACTCAAGTCTTAAAACAAAGTTAAAACATTTGTAAAAGACCTTTGGAAGACTCTATGAACTTCTTTTGACTTGACTCTTAACTTTCCTTGAATTGAATTATGGATTCAAGGCTTATGATCTCATATTATGTATGATTTCATGGTGTTTAGATGTACCTTAGAGTGTAGAAATCGACTAGAAAACATAGGTTCGTTTCAAGGGAACTCAAATGGAAAGAAGTGGGAAGGGTAGAAGAACTGGCGTCCCTGGCGCTCTGAGTGGACGGGGCGCCAGACCCAACACTACAGAACTTGGGTTGGGGCGCACTGGCTGGTGCGGTGCCCTAGAGCCCAAACAACAGACCCCACAATGGGGCGCTCTGGCTAGTGCGGTGCCCCAGATCCCTGGCCAAAAATCCCTGAATTTTCTTGCTCGTTTTTCAACTATAAACCCTATAGATTCGATTGGTTCTTTCCCCAAACACTTAGATTCGACTACACAACCAAAATATGCAAGAATCTACTAAAATCAACATCAATTTTCATGAATTTAACTCAAGAACTTCTCAACAACTTCAACAAATCAAGAACCCAATAGAACTTCAACAAAACCCACCAAGAACTCAATTTCTATACTTTCAAGAACATAATTTCATTGATTTAAATCATGACTGGCACGTGGGTGAACAAACCCCACGCGATGTGATCTCACATACCTCGTAAGGATTATCCCTTGGCAAAATCCACAAGTCTAGCTTTAAGAACTTGATGATTCATTGCTTTTTCTTTCGTTTTCTCCTCGTATTTTCTCTTCTCTCAAAACCCTAACTTATTTTGATGAAGTGTAAACTAAACCAAATCAGTTTTGACCCCAACTTAATTATCAAAAATGAAATTAAATAATTGGGTAGTGAAAAGACCATAATACCCTTCTAAAATCCGGTTTTGATTTTCCTTATCTTGACAACCCAACTTCAAATGGGCATATCACCCTCATATGAAATCGAAATTGAGCAAACTTAATGGCGTTGGAAAGATAATTTGAAGATATTTCCTACGGTATCTTGTAGCACACCTAAATCATCTTGAGTTAGGAGTTATGGTCATTTAAATTGGACCCAAAACTCATACTTAGCTTAACTTTGTCAAACTTTCCAAATTTGATTATTTCCAAAAATGGTTTCTTTCTAATTCTAGTTCTTTCTAGTTCTTTCAAATAGCAAGGTGTTACACGTAAAACCTCCCGTTTAAGTCACCTTTTCAGTTTTAAAAGTTGAGGTCGTTTTGGTCTTTTCACTATGCGTTTGGTACTTAAACTACGTCATTTTAACCCATGTTCTAAGCCTAAACCACAATATTTTAAACCTGATTAAGGTCTTAGAAAGTGTTAGTCAATTCTTTTATGTTCATTAACACTTCAAGACATTAGAACAAGGTTCTAAGAGAAGAAAATATAGGGTTTAAGAATTATTCAAGTTTCTTCGATTTCGCCAAAGAACTTTGTTCTTCTAGGTATGTAAGACTATCATAGTATTAGACTAGTTCATCTTCATTCCTTACATCTACTTTCAATTCAGTAAAAGAGTATTCTAGGGTTCTATCCTTAGATTTTCGTATTCTTGAGATGAGTTGATATTGAGTTCTAAATTCTTGAGTTGTTGATTATTGAATTCCTATTTCTAATCATTGAATTGTCATACATTGTGTATTGTGAATATTGAGTTGATTGTTCGTGACTATTTTTCAGCATGAACCCTATTTTTAGTATTTATTGAATTCTTATTGAGAATTTTTAAACAAGAAATTATTGTTTAAACTGAGTTTTGAGGAAGTAAAGAGTAGTTTGAGAAAGAATATAAGGGAACTAAGTATTTTCCAAATGTTTCATTTTTATACGAAGAAAAAGAGTAGACTTCTTTTGAGAAAAGTTAAAAGAGTTTTCAGAAAGATTAAGTACAGAGAAGTTACCTCTTAAAGAGGCCCTTTTTGAGTATTATCTCAACCCATACTGTATTTTTACAATGAGCAAAGAGAAACCTTGTTTTCTGAATGAGCAATGAATTTCAGAGATATTTCAAAGGAGTTACCTCTTTTAAGAAGATAGTTTGAGCACTTACATCAGTTCAGAGAAAGAGAATGTTTTTATACATTTGAGAAAAAATATATATTATTGGAAGTAGTATTGAACCCCGATATGGGGGAGAGTTCAGACAACTTACAGCCCCCATAAACCATGTCTTGCCAACATGAGTCCATGATCATATTTTTTTAGATGAACCTTAGTGCCTTAGGGTAGATCTTAGTGAATCCACTTAGTTGAGGTGTCCTATTGTAACGACTCAAACCGTCATTATTTAGGAAAAGAAAAAATTTGGGAAATTACTGGGTCACTGTCCCACTAGGGCGGCCCAGATGTTGTTAGGGCAGCGGCACCATGGTGGGGTAAGCTAGCGCTAGAGAGGGATAGGCGAGATAGAATAAAATTATAGCGAGACAGAATTTCATGATTGGGTGATGTATGTTCGTTCTTGCTTCGTTATAATGCATGTATGTATGTGAATATTGCGTTGTGGATCACACTAATCGTATATGAGAATAATTGAATGAGGTATGACATGAATCATGACTTGATTGTATGATTTGAGAATATACTTGTGATTGTGGTTGTGGCTTATTGAATGGATGTAGTATTGCATTTCGACACACTAACTTGGATCGATTGCCATATTTCGGCATAAATATGGGATCGGTTTCCATTTTTCGGCATAAACATTGGATCTGGTACCACGTTCCAGTAGGCTAACAATTTGGGTTTGGGTCCCATGAGAGGACCAATGACTTGACATGAATGTGTATTTTAGTATTGTGAATATGTGCGTTGTTCGCAAGTGATAATTTATGTTGTTTCCCCAAAATTGTAAGTTATTATGAGAACCTATTTATGTTTGTTCTACTATGTTGATTTAACCCGTTATGTATCTCGTTGTTGAATGAAGTGGAAGGACCAAGGGTTCAAGGGTGTTAATGTCGAGAGACAATGGATGTCCATATGTTGCAAGGGTGAGAAGTGGAGGTAGTGTACGTGATGTAAATACTTAAGTAGATTTCTCCTTGGAGAAAGAGATTTGTGGTTGGTAGTTAACAAGCTTGGCATAAAGTACCATGTGGCAAATGATGGGTAATATAAAGGAGGAAGTAAGGGTTTGTTGTGGGCGGTTAGTCGAAATGCTTGTAATAAAATTCGTGGCCTCTTCTATGTGTTAGAATGGTTAGGCTTTGATCAAGAACCTGGTAAGTAGGTTGAATGAGGGGTGGTTAGTAGTAAGGGTACTAATGTAATTTGAGGTAGTCAAGAGAGGGTAAATATGGAGAAGCAAATGGATTATTGCATACTCTTACTAGTTGATTTCTTATGTTATGCGGTGGGCGTCAGGTTGATCGATGATGCCTACCAGTACGTGTGGTTTTGTACTGATAATACTCTAGGTATGCCTTTTTGGCATAGTCTGGATGCAAGTTGGTGATGTTTCATTGATGAAGACGAAGAATTTTCCAGCAGCTTTTACTTTTCCTTCCGCATGGTGGGAGCTATGTCATTTATTATTATGTCCAGTTTGTACTCTTAGCAGCTCTTGTACCTGTTTAGACTAGATCCTTGGGGTATTAATTACTTTACAAGTTTTAATCGAAATTGTGTTAAAAGATCTTATTTATAAAATTTTGTTAGTATATTTATTTCCATTTTATCTAATTTTCTGCATGTTGTAACTATTGGGATAAGAGGGTTCTCCTACTTAGGTGGTAGTATGTAGGTGCCCGCACGGCCCGGTGGGTTGGGTCTTGACAAATTGGTATCAGATCCCAGGTTACTGGTCTCCCAGTATAAGAGCAAAATTTGGATTAGACTCTTGCGGATTAGTGTGTTGATGTCCACATGCATCTAATCTTCATGAAGCACAGAAACATTCTAGGAAGTTGTTCCACTTATTTTCTTCTTTCGTGCATGTGTCGCTTGTGGTATGAGTTGGGTCCAATTGGTATCTCCCTATTCCAATTGGTATCTCAACAAAGTAAACCGGATGTCGTAGTCACGACTGAGGGGCCACTAGCAAAGCAAATTGGAAACTGAGAAGGTTCCAATTGATATATGGCCCTAGGGGTGGTGTGATTGCATGGATGATCAGGAATGGTCATCTGTGGGGCAAACTAACTAATTAAGAATTTGGACTGTTCTGTGAGTGTAACTTCAAACTGTTAATGCGTGCTTCGTGTTTCTGAATTAACTGTGAATGTGAAGTTGAATTTGCTCGAATGTGCTGATATGATTACGTGTACTATAAATGTGTATCTGAACTTTGATACGTGCAATATGTTGGCCTAGTTGTTGAAGTTATGCGAGTTGTAAATGTTTTAGTTTCATGAAACTTCTGGTGAAAAGAAGATCCCGACTGAGTTCGATGCAAGGGCCTAGATAAATTGTGAGGTGATTGTAAGAAAGATCTAGACGTGTCTTGTGCTTGAATAATAACCGTGTGAGGGTCTAGGTATATCCTAGGAATGTGTAGGTTGTGGTGCTGAATTAATAAGAACGGATTGGTTTGTGTATGGTGGGTCTAACTTGGAGTAGTCAAGGATTTCTCCTAGCTCAAAAAATTATCCTAAATTTGTTTGGTAAAGCTGGGAACCTTTGTGAAATTTAGAAAAGAGAAAAACCCAAGAAAAGTCTTGGGCCAGGTTCTGGTTCCTTCTGAGGGCTGGGGTGGGATTATTCCCGCCAGGGTGAGACAACCATAGTGTGATTTCTCCCGCCAGAGCGGGATGAGGCGAGGCAGAACTTCAGCCTGCCTCCTTTCTTTTTCGAAGTTACCCAATAAGGACTCCAAATGGTATCCGGGCTAACCCCTTTAATTTAATCAGTGTTCAGCAATCGATAATAGTTTATAAAACTTAATAATTAACCATATACAGCGGAAAAAGCAGAAAAACCAGCATCCAAGTGCTACAAAAAAACTTAAGGAAGGACGAAAAGATAAATGTAAAGTTTTGTCCTAAATTACAAGCGCAAAAAAGGGCGAAGAAAACAATTAAGAACCCTGGGACTGGGAGGTGTCATCGTCGGATTCTAGATCCTCCGGGGGCACCAGGCCTGTCATGGCCTCCTCCAGACAAGATAATTGATGGAAATCTCCCTTATCAACTATGGGAATCTCCTATTCGGGGGCGATGTAAGTGAACATGATTTTCACTACCTTCCATATTTGACCCAGCAGACGGCCCCTCGCTAGACTCTTCCTCCTCTCCTGGTGTAGCTCACGAAGGAGCATCTCAAGCTCTAGGGCAGTGCTGGGGGGAACTGGAGTGGTGTAAGCAATAGGACGCCCATTTATCCTCTGGATAGCTGCCAAGTCCTCTTCTACCTGTGCAGCTGAGAGTGGAGGCTGGGACCCGGTAGGACGAGTGTTGTCGCCTCCCTTATCGTCCGAATCCACAGCCACCTGACTGCTGCTGGCACTATCCGTCCTCCTCCTTTTGCTCTGAGAAGTAGAGCCATGTCTAACCAAAAGAGGTTGAAGGGGGGAATCCATAGGAACTACCTCATCAGTATCTAGGAGGGGCACCCCCGTTTGTTTGCACAACACAGTGATAAGTTCGAGAAGGAAGAAAGCCTTTTTGTTACCCTCATAAAACATATTCCATTGGGAGATGATATGCGCCCTCACATTAAGCTCAATGCCCTGCACCGCGCACGCCACTACCAAGGCCTGAGGAAATGTCCTATATGTGTGACTACCCGACGGGCGAATCCTTCTTGTGACCAAGTGAAGCCACCATTAAGTATCCGGTGACCATTTTGCACTAGTAATCCCCTCAGTAGTAGGCCAATAGACTCTGTCCCGGCGTGCAGGCTCCACCAGTGTGTCCCTCAGCCAGCCCAGATCCATCTCCCTCAGCTTAGCCTCGTACTCAACATTCGAGGCCTCAGAAAACTCTAGTACCTCATTTATAGTAGTGGTGTTCAAGGGGATGTAAACTCCCCGAATGCAAATGATGGGGTGAGGGTCGTTCCAACGGACGATGGGCAGGATAGCATAGAACTCCCGCACCCAGTCAGCACGAACGGTAGGGGGAGCCTCAGTCAATGGAGCCCACCTAAACTCCATCAGATGAGCATAGACGACATGCTCTTTCTCCTCTAGCCTGAGTAAGACGAAGCCCCTCTCACAGAAAAACTTATTGTTCTGAAAGTTAAGAAACCTCTCTTGACTAGCAGTGTCAGGAAATCGGACAAAAGGCAAATTTTCTTCATTTAGACCTGTCATTAGATAAGCCTGCAATAGATGAATGATTTACGTTAGGACTCCATGGGGCTGGACAATATCTGGTTAAAAGGAAAAAGGAATTTTCTAGCCTTAATGAGATGCAGGCCACTGGTTCCCGATGTCTCGCCACAGCGGCCCAAATCCCGCTTCAGCGAGATGATTGAGTCCGCTATAGCGGGATAAAGGCCGCCAGAGTGGCCTTATCTGGGACGAACACCAGGCGTGATCATGGTTTTTCTTCGTCCTAAAATCCTCATTTTCAATAGAATTTCAGCAGATCAGAGTGTATTAACTACCCTAGAACCTAAATATGCAATTATTTTTGCAAAATAACCTGTAAATAACGTCCCAGTTTGAGTTTTACACTTTGATCAAGAACCTGGTAAGTAGGTTGAATGAGGGGTGGTTAGTAGTAAGGGTAATAGTGTAATTTGAGGTAGTCGAGAGAGGGTAAAGGTGGAGAAGCGAGTGGGTTATTGCATACTCTTGCTAGTTAATTTCTTATGTTTTGCGGTGGGCGTCGGGTTGACCGATGATGCCTACCAGTACGTGTGGTTTTGTACTGATACTACTTTTGCTATGCATTTTTGGCATAGTCTGGATGCAGATTGGTGATGTTTCATTGATGAAGACAAAGAATTCTCCAACAGCTTCTACTTTTCCTTCCGTATGGTGGGAGCTATGTCATTTATTATTATGTTCAGTTTGTACTCTTAGCAGCTCTTGTACCTCTTTAGACTAGATCCTTGGGGGTGTTGATTACTTTACAAGTCTTAACCAAAATTGTGTTAAAAGTTCTTATTTATAAAACGGAAAAGGGTCAAAATTGCCCCTGAACTATGCGAAATAGGCCACTTTTACCCTCCATTATATTTTGGGATCAAAAATACCCCCGCCGTCATCCCAGGAGACCACAAATACCCTCAAGAGTTCACACTCCAATTTTTAGTGACATGGCAAGCCACATGGGACTAATCCCTCCACCTAAGTGTTGCCAACTAAGATTCACTACAAAAGAACTTGACCTTTAGTGGCGACAAAGTCACCACAAAAATCTCAAAAATATTTCCACTAAAGGTTATGAGTGATTTTTAGTGGCGACTAAGGCTCCAACAACCATTCGCTAGTAAAACCTATTTTGTCAACAATAAAATATGATAATTAATTTTCGATTGCAACGTAATTTTCTAAAATAAATAACTTGCAATATCAATATTAAAAACATCCAATATTATTACGAAAAATCATCAAAATTACTTCTCGATTCAAATCTCCTACTATATAATGCATCATTGTACATTTTATACATTTACATATGACATAAAAATAAAACATACAGTGTCTTCAAACTCCTACATAATCGATATCATTTTTGGTTTTTTCAAAAATAATAAAGAAAAAAACACAAAATTAGAATTTAATGTTAAAAACATTTAGTGACGATTTTCTGGGCTTTTGTGGCAACTATTGTCGCCACAAAAGGTCTAGTTCTTTTGGAGTGAATCCTAGTTGGCAACGTTTAAGTGGAAGAATTAGTCCCACGTGGCTTGCCACGTCAATAAAAATTTGGGGTGTTAACTCTTGAGGGTATTTGTGGTCTCTTAGGATAACAACAAGGTCATTTTTTATCCCAAAATGTAACGAAGGGTATAAGTGGTATATTTCACATAGTTCAAGGGCAATTTTGACCATTTTCCGTTTATAAAATTCTGTTAGTATATTTATTTCCATTTTATCTAATTTTCCGCATGTTGTAACTATTGTGATAAGAGGGTTCTCCTACTTAGGTGGTAGTATGTAGGTGTCCGCACGGCCCGGTGGGTTGGGTCGTGACATCTATATCCCGACACGATATAGAATAGTTATGGCAGTGTGGACATGATGATGTATCATCACGTAGCTCAGAGTGATGGTTGTCGGTTAGAGAATCTCTCAATATAGTTAAAGTGTATTATTCATATAACACTTATTATGTGGAGTCAGAGATGGGTAAGTATTTTTGTAAAGTTAAATGATTTAATTCCTTTAATTCTTTACATTCACTTGAGTTCATGTTGCATCTATTGCAGTCTTTTCATTCAGTTATTTCGCCTCGGCTAGATTACATACTCGTGCATTCAATGTACTGATGTCATTCGACCTGCATCTTTTATGGTGCAGATACATGTGTTTAGGATCATCAACACGCATTTCATTGAGATCAGTTTGCGCTTCAGATAGCTTTGGTGAGCCTTCTTGCTTTCCGGAGGATTTCACATTTATTTTCCTATTATTGTTGAGTCGTCGTGGATCTTGTCCTAACATCTATCCTAGTATTCGAGGCTTTATAGATTGAGTTGAGGATTCTCTCAATATTTTCCTTAAATATGTTTTGTAAACTATTATGATTATTGAAATGGGTATTTTCAAACATTCCAGTTGAGTTATGTTGAGCTAAATTGTGTTTCTAAGTCTTTTATCACTTGAGTATTCGTCCTCTAAGTAGTCAGTCAGGCAAAGGGTTCGTTTGAGGATAAAAAATGGTTCTTGAGTGTCGGCCATGTCTGGGGTGCAAGCTCGGGGCGTGACACTCGTTATGGGAACTATGAATTTCTTGTGATGCCTTTCATTTTGACTAACGCCCTTACAATGTTCATGGAGTTGATGAATGGAGTGTTCCGACTTTATCTAGATTCTTTAGTGATAGTCTTCATCGATGACATCTTCGTGTACTCCATGATTGAGGAATATCATGATTGACATTTAAGTATTGTGCTCCAAAGATCGAGGGAGGAGAAATTGTATGTCAAGTTCTCGAAGTGCGATTTTTGACTTGATTCTATTGCATTTTAAGGACACGTGGTATCTAAGAGGGTGTTCAGGTGGATCCAACCAAAATTGAGGCAATTAGAGGTTAGACCGGCCTACTTCAATTACTAAGATTCAGAGTTTTGTGGGACTTGCAGGCTATTAGAGATGATTTATCCAGACAGTCTCGACTATTGCATCTCTTTTGAACAAATTTAATCGACAGAGTGTGAGCTTCCTGTGTTTTGATAAGTGTGATGAGAGATTTCAAAAGCTCAAAACCTTGTTGACTTTGGCTCTTTTGTTGACCTTACTCAAAGAGGGTGTAGAATTTACCGTATATAGTGAGACTTCTGGAATTGGGTTAGGTGGTATTCTAATGTAGAATAGAAAGGTGATCGTCTATGCTTATAGACAGTTGAAGACCCATGAGAAGAACTACCATACTCATGACTTGGAGTTATAATTCGTAGTCTTTATGCCTATGTTATGGCGGTATTATCTGTATGGGGTACATTGTGAGGTCTTCATTGACCATCAGATTCTTCAGTACATCTTCAGTCAGAGAGATCTTAACTTGAGGCAGTATAGATGACTTGAGCTACTAAAGGACTATGAAATCACCATTTTGTATTATTTGGGGAAGGCCAATATGGTGGTCGATGCATTGAGTAGGAAGATTTCTAGTATGAGGAGTCTTACCACTATCATTGATGAGGAGAGACCATTAGCTAGATATGTTCAGAGGTTAGCCAATAGCCTTTTCCATTTATAGATTTTTTAGGAGAGTGGTAATTTAATTGTTTTTATAGAGCCTCGTTCTTTCTTAGTTGAAAAGATCTGTGAGCACTAGTTTGATGATGAGAAGTTGTGTCTCATTCAAGTCAAAGTGATGAGAGGGGAATTCAAGGAGGTTGTCCTTGATTCTGATGGTGTCTTGAGGATAGGAGGTAGTATTTGTGTGCCCAATGTGGGTGAGTTGATTAGATTGATTCTTGATGAAGCCCATTGTTCTCGATATTCCACCCATCCGGGAGAGGAAAAGATGTATCATGATCTGAGTCAGCATAAGTGGTGGCGTGGCATGAAGAGGTATATTAAAGATTTTGTTTCTAGGTGCTTGACTTGCCAACATGTCAAGTGAGCACCAACTGCCCGAAGGTATATCTCAGAGGATGTTTATTCCTACTTGTAAGTGGGAACAGATAACTATGGATTTCATTGTACGTTTACCTACCACAATGGGTGGTTATGACTCCATTTGGGTTACTGTTGACAGGTTGACCAAATCTTCCCATTTTATCCCAGTTCGTATGAAGTATATGGAGGAGAAGTTAGCCGAGCTTTATATCAATCAATTATGCAACTACATTAGGTCTCAGTTTCTATTTTCTCTAATTGAGGTTTATTATTCACACCCCATTTATGGAAGACCTCCCATCATGGTTTGGGTACTCGATTAGATATGTGTACATCGTTTTCACCCTTAGACCGATGGTCAGTCCAAACGGATGATTCAAGTGTTGAAGGACATGCTCCGAACTTATGTGATTAATTTTGGTGCTAGATAAGATCAGTATTTACCCTTAGAGTTTGCCTACAATAACAGTTATCACTTCAGTATTCAAATGGCCCCATTTAAGGCACTATATGGTAGACATTGTAGATCTCCGATCGGTTGGTTTGATTCATCTGAGATGGACTCTTTAGATACAGATTTTCTTATAGATGTTATAGAGCAAGTTTGTATGATTTAAGGTAGACTGTTGACTACTTAGAGTTGACATAGGAGTTATATAGATCGGATAGTTCGAGCCTAGTGTTTATGGAGGTGATCATGTTTGGCTTTGAGTGTCAACCATGAAGGGTATGATGAGGTTTGGAAAAAAAGGGCGAGCTTAGCCTTAAATTCATCAGACCTTTTGAGATTTTGAGCCGAGTGAGAGAGGTGGACTATAAATTAGCCTTGATACCTAGCTTTCCAGTTGTGAATCATGTGTTCCATATCTCCATGCTTCGAAAGTATGTGTCAAATGAGTCTCGTGTGCTTTCTCTTGATTCAATTGTGTTAGGTCCTGACTTTTCTTTTAAGGAGGAGCCTATATCTATCATGGATAGGCAGGTATGAAAGCTTAGGACTAAGGATATTGATTCACTAAAGATGTAGTGGAAGCACTGTTACCTTGGTGAGGCGACTTGGGAGACAGAGTCCGACATGCGTGGTAGGTATCCTCATCTTTTCGAGGCTCCAGGTACTTTCTTTTATCCTTATGTTCGAGGATGTACATAGTGGTAGATAATGTTATGACCCGGTTGCTCAATTTTGGAAATTTTCATAAAATTACCTTTTTCTCTCTCGATATTGTCCCCGAGTCATTTTTTTGAATGAGTTTTGAAATTGGTTTCAAGTTTTGAGTTAAAAGTTGTGAATTTGAGAATTTGAAAGGCTAAAGTTGTTAAAAAGTGGTTTTTCAGTGTCTTTTAGAGTTTTGAGTGTCGGATGGAATTCCCTCGATTTCATCTATCCCCGAATATGGAAATTGGTCCAAGAGAGTTTTTAGATTCTGAGTCTTTTTGAAGATTTGAGGTCCTAAGTTAAAAATTTGTTGAAAAGTTTAGCCTTTGGGTTGACTTTGGTCAACATTCAGGGTTTGGATGCTCGTATCGGAATTTCTTGAGTTCCATTGGATTAAGCGTATGAATTTTGGCCTAAGAGAAATCTTGGTTGAATTTTTAGAGGTTCCGAGCTTGATTTGGCCTTTTTAGGCTATATTCATTTCTTGTGACTTTCATGAGTTTCAGGTCAAGGAAACCTCGAATTGGTGTTTTGATGGTTCCATTGAGTCCAAAATGTTCATTTTAGTCAATTAACATATATGGTTTGTGTATATGGGATTCCGAGTGAATCCCGAAGGTCCAATCAGAGACTTAGAGATTGCTGATTTTTTTTTTCTATTTTTGGTGCCAATTCTCCGCATTTGAGGAGCTTGTGACCGCGTTTGCTGAGAGGAATTATAGGGACCCCTACATTTGTGGAGGCTCGACAACGTTCATGGAGGTTCAAGATGTTGACCTCTGCGTTCGCAATAGCCTTGTCACATTTGCGGAGTCTCGGTTCATTAAATCTTGCATTCACGGACAGGGGTACGCGTTTGTGGGCAGGGGTCCTTGACAAAATATTTTTTTTAATTGGTGTTCCAACCCCATTTCTCCATTTTTTAGTGTTGGAGCTTTGAGAGGTGATTTGAACAAGGATTTTTAGAAGAAATATTTGGGTAATGATTCCTAATCTTAAATGTCCATTTACCCATTATTATTTATGAATTTAAATGTTCATGTCAAGATTTTTGGAATGATAATTTGGGGTTTCATCAAGAACCAAAGAACTTGGTAAAATGGTGATTTTGAGTTGTATTTAAATCCGTTTTTGAAGTGGCTTTCACCAATGAGTTCCAAATGCCTTCGGTAGCATTTTCAAGTAAAGATTTTTGGATTCAAACCTCATTTTTTCAAATTGGATTTTCGAGTTGTTTGACCCATTTTTTAAAGTGTTTGATTTTGATGTTGTTATTTCCGCAATCTTATTGTGATTACTTGATTGAATTTGATTGTGTATCTTTGGACATTGTTCGGAAAGAGAAGACTCGAGTCTTGGATTGACTAATGATTGAAATTGAGGCAAATGATCTCCTAAACCTTGTTAAATTAGTAAAATCCTGTATTTTCCCTTTATTTGTATGTGTATGGAGTAATCGAACGAGGTGATGGGTTTAATTATTCCACTTGATTGATATTAATGAATTAAAAGGCAATGTGTTGATCATAATACTTTGTGAATTTGCCTTGTTGTGAACCCTAATGTGTTGATTGATGAAATGTTTTGATGACATTATTGTGGCCTCGATTTACTTGAGTTATTGTCTCTTACTTTTGGTGTGAAATTAATTATTTGATTTGATTTTTGTGTACCATGATGAGATATGTGATGGTTATCGATGTCGAGGTCATTTCTGGAAAGAGTTACTGATGCAGAGGTCATTTTCGGTGAGTGCTATTGATGCCAAGGTAATTTTTGGCAAGTGTTTTTGATGTCAAGGTCATTTACGGTGAGTTGTATTGATGTCGAGGTCATAACCAGTGAGTTCATGAACTATGGGTGATTTCCTGAGTTCCGATTGATATTATGCATGATAAATCTTGCAATCTTATGTTGATTGTACTTGTGTTTTGGTGAGCTTGACACTTTTGATTGTCATACTTGATATTTGATGATTGTTGAACTGTTGTTGTTAAAACTTGTGAACGATGTATTGTGAAACTGTTGGATTAGGCCGATTTTCATGCAGGTTGTATGTAACACCCCAAAAATTTCTAATTTAAGACCTGAACCATTCTTGAATTGTGTATAAGGTCGTACCGAGTGCTTCTTAATTGTTCGTAGATTCTAAGGTCAATTCATTAGTGTTGGAATGATTATGGATATCAATTAAGGTCACCAGAATCCCCTCGCACAAAGTTGAGTTGAAAGCTTCATTATCGACTAACTTCAAATAGTCATATCTCTCAGAACATAAAGAATTAGGTGGCCCATGACCTATCAAATTAAATGTCTTTGTAGCGACCCTAAAAATAGATAGGTGAAATTAGAGCCTAACGTATGAATTTTTAAAGTTTAAGCATAAATTGGAGTTATAAAATTGGAAGTAGTCAATTTTGGAAAAAAAAAAAGTTCAAAATTTGGAAATTCGGCCAAGTGTGGAAATCAGTGAGTTTTTGGCCAACTTTGAGCAGTCATAACTCCTAGCTCAGGATGATCCAGGAGTAGTTCCAGTTATGTTTGGAAAGCCCTTGGAACGATCTTTCCAACGCCACCGAGTTTGCTCGATTTCGAGTTCGTATGAGTGAGTTATGCCCTTTGAAAGTTAGGCAGTTGGCAAGGAGTCCGTCCGGAAATTTAAGGGCATTTTGGTCTTTTCACAAATCTTTTCTTTTGAGGTTATATTATTGTGTTAGGCTGATTGTGGATCATTTT
>NW_006239055.1:609222-609411 GCF_000226075.1 Solanum tuberosum
GAGATGGGAATTGAACTAATGGTATATAGGAAATAACATATGCCCTTTGGAAAAATGGTTCAACACTTAGAAAAAAAAATGAGGCCGGTGAACAGTAATTTCGCTCTCTGGAAATTGACTTTTCTGCCGGACAGATTTTACGAAAATGGGCATAACTTCTTCGTCCGAACTCCGAATGAGGTGAAACGA
>NW_006239055.1:610848-630599 GCF_000226075.1 Solanum tuberosum
TACAAGTGTAGGTTCCGGAAAGTGAGCGGGTTCTATAGTAAGCTTGGAACTTGAAGTTCTTCCAAGATCTTGTGGTATGTCCTCATATGTCGAGGACAAGACTTTTCTATTCTAGTTTTATGATAAGGTTCTTGTAATAGACTTAATAGACTTCTTTTGATTGTAAAGGGCCGTGTCCCTAGTATGTTTTCACGTTTATGTCTAAGATGGCTAAGAGACTTAGTATTCCGCTTGTGTACTTTTAAATGATGTTTTAAAAGTGACCTTTGAGTCTTATGGGATTTTATTTAAAGAGTTTTTAATTCCGCACTATTTTACATATCTAATGTGATGAATGCTAAGGGCTTGTATGAGACCTCCGAGAGGTCGAATATGCATGTTACGACTTGGGGATGCTCTCGGGTCGTGACAGTCTTTGAGTCCTAAGTTTGCTTAATTTCGAGTTCGGAGTAAAAAGATATGCCTATTTTAGTGAAGCATCTTTTTGTAAGGCACCTCAACCATATTTAGAGGAGTAGTTTGGTCTTTTCCCACTCTTTCTAAGCCTAAGACACTTTTTTTCTTCACCTAATTAAGGGTATAATCAGTGTTAAAACATCTTTTCACGTTCTGTAACACTTAGAAGAATTAAAGCAAGGTTTCAAGAGGAGAAAAAACTAGGGTTCAAGCATTTTTCAAGTTTCCATAGATTTACCAAGAACCTTTGTTCATTTTAGGTATGTAAGGCTATCATAGTATTGGACTAGTTCGTACTGACGCTCTACATCTCAATTCAGTCAGAAATCGTTGCATCTAAAGGATCCATTTGTAGTCCTTGATACTAAAATTCGGTACTTTAACAGTTAAGGTTTTGATTTTTTGTTTTGTGAATATTATAGTGTTGTTCATGCTTAGTATCACATAAACCCTATTGATTTAGTAATGTTATGTTTTTCTAAAGGAATTGTATGAAAATTCTCATGTATTGATTTTGGGTTTGAGAAACAAGAAGAGATTAGGAAAATTTATCAATTCTAAACTAATTTGGGTCCCTATTTTAAATTGGAAGTTTGTCGGGGACGCTGGGGAGGGGACTGGGGCGGCACGCAAGAAGTTCGCCCATACCTCGCCCAAGTACTACAGGTCTTGCGGCGGCGCGTCAGTAGTGCGCCCAGGCCTGACCACCGAAGTTCAGGGTCTGTCACCCTGCGCCAGTAGTACTCCAAGGGTCATTGGGCCGATTCTTTTCTTTGTTTTATCCGGTGTATGCTCCTTTAAGTTGTGTCCACGTTACCCCTTCTCTATATTAGCTCCTATAAGCTTCATTTAACTTTGAAAATCCCTGCATATCCTAATCACTTGTCTTAGTGCACATTCAAAACTAAAGCGAGTTTAAGAGAAAAGTTTAAAAGCATTATTTTGAAAAAAGACTTTAAAAGGAACACAAATGGTTCCAAAAGAACTATTTTCACATTGAGAAAAGAACTAAGATTCATGATTAGTATGACAGTCGAGTGTGCCACCAATGTTTAAGTAGTATGACATTATCTAGATATGTCATCAATTTTTATGTAATATGAGTTCCTGAGTCATCAATGACCAAATCACAATAAATGTTTATTTAAAAACTTTTTTTTCTGAGAAAGTAAATTAGAGTTTGAGTAGAGTTTAAAGAGAATTTTTTAAGTAAAGTTTAAGGGAACTATGTAGTCCCAGATGTATTATTTTGTTACATTGAGAAAAGAGAAACTTTGATTCCTGAACGAGTTTATGAGTTCAGAGATATTTCAGAGAAGTTACCTCTTTTAAGAGGACAGTTTGAGCAATTATCTCAAACCAAAGAAAGAGTATGTTTTATACATTTGAGCATGAGTATATACTATTGGGAGTAGTATTTAGCACCGATATAGGGATGAGTTCAGACAACTCAAAATCCTCATAAATAATATCTTGCCAACATGGGTACATGATCATACTTTTTTGATGAATCCTTATTGCTTAATGGATCCACTTAGTTGAGAGGTTCTATACCCCGACATGATGTAGGACAGTTCTGGCAGCGTGGGCAAGACGATGTATCATCATGTAGCTCATAGTGATGGTTGTTGGTTAGAGAATCTCCAAAATAGAGTTAAAAGTGTATTTTGTATTATATCACTTAATATGTTGAGTTCAAAGATGAGTAAGTATTTTTTTAAAGCTTTAAATCATTTAACTCATTTATTTCCTTACTTTCAATTGAGTATATATATTTATATCTATTGTAGTCATTTCATTTAGTTATTTGTTATTTAGCTTATTCCATACTTGTACATTCAATAGATTTCTTGTTGATGTCATTCAACTTGCATCTTTTAATGATGTAGATACATGTTCTTAGAATCCTCAACAAGAGTCCATTGAGATCACTTCATCTGCTCATTAGCTTTTGAGTAAGACCTCTTTGCTTCTAGAGGACTCTAGTTTTATGAGTTGTTAGTAGTAGTTCCCTTGAGGAGTCGTGGGTCTTGTCCCGACACTCACATTTGTATAGTTGAGGCTTCATAGATAGACAGTTTTGGAGAGTCTTTCAGTTTCAGAGGTTTTCTTTAAAGCTTATGTTTAATACTCGGTATATTCAGAGATTTTTGAGATTTAATACACTAATTGATTTAGTATTTCTTTCAATTTGATGTTTATGTATGCTCGAATTAGTCTTACACTTGTAGTCAGCCAGGATGAAGATTCACTTGGGGACCAGCAATATTTCTCGAGTGTTGGCGACATCCAAAGTGTAGGCTTGGGTTGTGACATAATAGTTCTAGGAGGTTCGGATGAAATCAGTACTCATTTTCTAGCTAGTTTTGTTTTGTTTATTAGGTGGCTTGCTGAGTATTGTGTTGTTTGGTACTCACTCCTTTAATCTACACTAGTGTAGGTTTCGAGCTTGGTTCCACGTGATTGCTCTTCTTCTTCTACTGAGGCTTGTCGAAAGACTTTGAGAGGTAGTTGGCGGGTTCTTTTTTTCCTTTATGTTTATGCTTAGTTCTAATTGAGAAACAAATACTTTGAGATATGTAATTATCTCTCATTTTTGCTTTTATGATTTAGTGGCGTGTACACGTGATAACCAAGTTGTGGGGTTATATTAGAATGACTAAGCTTTCCGCCTTTATGTTATTCTTGTTTTACTTCCGCATTTCTTTCGTTCATGTTGGGTTTGAGGCAGACTTGTCTTTGTGGGAATAGAAGATGACATCACATCCATTTTTGGGTCGTGACATATGATTAGATCTAAATTTCGTTCTTACTTCCACATTTACTTTATCGAGGATCGTTTAGACTGACTTGTCTTGGTGGGATAAGACAGGTGTCATCACACCCGATTTTTGAATCGTGATAATATTCTACCTCAACTTATGCAACATATTCTTGAAAACCTTAATTTCCATAAACACAAAAATACCCCTTCATTTTTTTTGTGAGTCATAATTACATTAAAGGAGTAGAAGTAGCAACAATTTATTTGTACGAAACTAATTAAATGGCTAATACTTGTACTTAAAATATGAGGCACACATTATTTTTCTCTACTCGGTGGGGTTCGTGTAATAAGCTATATAAACCTTGCAAGTATTATCTAATTTAATTAATCAAAGTTGTTTTTGAAATTCATCCAAAAGTTGGGTTATCTTCTCCCTTTCACAATTTTTATCATAGAAAGGAGAGAATTAAAAAAAAAATGAATAATCCAACTTTTTCTTATGTTCTTTTATTATTCTTGTTAATCTTTACATGTTTACGTGAAATAATCGCAAAAGCAGAAGAAGCTGATACTAAGGTATATTTTTTGTTATATTATTGAATTTTATATAAAGGTTTTTTTTTTAAAAAAAAGAAAAGTATTGGAAACTTGTGCTTCTTTATTAGTTTTTTGGGATTTACTTGTTATTTTTGCATTTTAGACACTATTATGAAAACATAAATTTAAACAATAATTTTTACCCATTAGTAAATATTTTTTTAGTAGCCTAATTCCACCGTACATATTTGTTGGTATATCTATATAACAGGCAGGAGCATAAACTGAAATATCCTGGGTTAGAAAGATAGTTACTAAATCGTAAGCACCGCATAAAAATATTGTTCCTAGACCTATAATTAATACTAATAAGAGAAACTATGTTATATCCATTTATGTTTATTCAATATACTCTAGGGATAGAGTTGAACACAGTTTTAATTTAAAAAAAAAGATTTCGTTGAAATTGAAATTTTTCTTAATAGTTAATCATAGGTTTTTCTCTCCATCAAAACAATAAAACCATCATGATTCTCATTACTAAATTTATTGAAGAAATAATGAAACATAAACAAGGTATATCTTATTATTGGTATTTATCATTTGATCTCAAAGTTTCATACTTCTTACTTTCAACATAACTTTTTCTTCACATTATTATTTTATGGTAAATAATTTTATATACATATTTTACTATTAAGAAAAGGTAATAAACACACAATTGAGCGTCAACATGCCATTGAGATAAATTATGATTGGCTGTTGATTTTATACCCTTTGATTTACAGCTTTACATCATTTACTTGGGACACAAGCCACATGATGATCATGAACTTATCACTGATTCACATCATGACATATTAGGTCAAGTGATTGGGAGGTAGGTATATATTATGTTATTATAAATGCCTATTAATGATAATTAATACATTAATATGACTATATCATTTTTTATCTACAATGCACAAAAGTATTTTACACAATTAATGTATAAATAGTTACTCATAATGCTTATCACAGAAATTTATTTGTAATTATCTTATGAGCGATGTGATTGTAAAAATATTTTATAGTTTACATAAAACTTAAACTCGTATTTTCTGGTCATGCAGTAAAGAAGAAGGCAAAAAAAATATGGTATATAGCTATAGACATGGCTTCTCTGGATTTGCTGCTAAGCTAACTGATTCTCAAGCTAAACAAATTAGAGGTATATTGTTATTTCTTTTGGTTAAAAAAAATACTTCCACAAACATGCATTTGTACCTTATAAAACTAGCATATGTATGATCCGGAAAATACTTAAATATACATCGAATTTTGAGAAAAGATTCAACTATGTCATCAAATTTTGAGAAAGGGTCATTTATGTCATTTCTGTTTGAAAAACGGCTCATCCATGTCATTATTTGTTAACTGAAATGATGTGCCTTTTTTCAAAGTACAATAACATATTTGAGTTTTTTCTCTTTAAAAAATGATTTAACTAATGATGTGGCCGAATCATAATTGACCACGTATAAAAATGGTTTCGTAAAATCAAAATTGTTTTATGGTTGATAAATAATGACATGGATGAGCTTTTTCTCAAACGAAAATGACATAGATGAGGCAGACTTTTAACTTATGATATAGATAAAAAAAATCTCAAAGGTCGATGACTTATTTGAGTCTTTTTCCTTCTAAAAAAATTTAAAAGATTCTAGAAATTCAATGTGTTATTTATTATAAAGTTGATATATGTGTTTAAATTGTATTTCAGAATTACCTGGTGTGATTCGAGTTATACAAAATCAAATTTACAAGACTCATACAACAAGAAGTTGGGATTTTTTGGGTCTTTCTAAAAGTGATCCCAACAATCTTCTCAACAAAACAAATCAGGGTGATGGAATAATCATTGGCGTTGTGGATACAGGTTTAATTTTTTTTTTAACTTTTTACGTAAAATTAAGATTTAAGATGATTAAAATCTGAATACACATCTAAATATTTCAGTCTAAATACTATTTGTACTAATAGTTTGTTTGGTCAAACTTTCAAAATCTACTTATTTTTAAAGTGTTTTATCGTTAGTGTTTGTAACAGTTTGTATTTAACTAATCAATTTGAAAAATACTTTTATCAACAATAGAGAAATAGTATGTGTTTTAGTCAATGTTCAAAAAGTATTTTATGAAAAATATACGTACATTATTTTCTGGCTTTTGAAAAATAACTTCTGCTACTACCAAAAAATACTTATTTTTCCGATAAAATCTTGGACATACACCTCAACTCAATAAAATACTTTTCCGAATGCTTTGATATGATTTATCTTGAGTTGAAGGTCTATCAGAAACAATTCGTCATAAAGTCTACATATCGTACTATCTCTTCTTCGTAGATCCCACTTATCCTAGATAGTTCTTGTTGTTATCAATAAAGTATTTTATATAACGATTGATATGTGTAGAAGTTACACGCTAAAAGACAATTTTTTATAGGTATATGGGGAGACTTAGAAGGTTTTAACGATAAAGAGCTAGGTCCAATTCCGTCTCGATGGAAAGGTAGTTGCAAATCAGAAGCAAATTTCAATGCCACAAAACATTGTAACAAAAAAATTATTGGAGCTCGTTGGTACATAAAAGGATTGATGGAAGAATATAAACTAAACCAAACAATGGCTGAAAAATCATATAATTTATCACCATTAGATGAAGATGGACATGGTACACATGTTGCCTATACAGCTGCTGGTTCTTATGTTAATAATATTCAATACTATGGTCTTAACATGGGAACATCAAGAGGAGGAGCACCACTTGCAAGATTAGCAATTTATAAGGTATGGTTGGAAAATTAATCTATCTTATTTAATTTTCTAGTACAAATATAGGATCTACAAAAAAGCTTCTAGGTTCGTCTAAACCCAGGAACCCCCACCTAGCTCCGCCTCTACACTAGCACTTTTGGGACATTGGTGGTCCTGCCGTCCAAAAACTAAAGCATATATACCCTTTATACTAACGGATATACACTTGTCATAATTTTATCCACCGACCCGATATTTATTAAATATCGGATCGACGGATAAGATTGTGCCACGTGTTCCTATTTTGCCGCTCTTTAGGGTGAAGGGTATATATGCTCTAATTTTTGGATGGCAGGGGCACCAATGTCCCAAAAGTATGACGGAGGGTATCTGCATACCATTTACGTCAGTTCGGGGGTATATTTATCCTTTTTTCTTTTAAAAAATAACCGACCAAACCGTACCATTGACACACCTACTTACGACTGAGTCATCAATCAATTTTGTTAGGGGTTCACAAGTTAATATACATATATATTTATTTAATTTTCTTGTACAAATATAGGATCTACAAAAAAGCTACTAGGTTCAGACGTCTGAACTCAGGAACCCCCACCTAGCTTGGCCTCTGCACTAGCTGATATTAGTTTAATTGTTTTGAACAGGTATGTTGGATTAATAAGGTAGATGGAGAAACTTATTTAGGTGGTGCTGATGCCCTTGCTGCTATTGATGATGCTATAAAAGATGGAGTTGACATAATATCAGCATCTATTGGTTTTAATGGTCGTGTATTTAGTGAAGTTGATTTTGAAAGTCTTTTTGGGATAGGATCTTTTCATGCAGTATCACATGGCATACCTTTTGTTGCTGCTGGTGGAAATACTGGACCTGAACCAAACTCTATTGGTAATGTTTCTCCATGGATAATAACTGTTGCTGCTAGCAATGAAGATAGAGATATTGTTACTCCTTTAACACTTGGAAACAACAACACAATACTAGTAAGTCTCTACAACTTTTATTATTATATTGTCTATATGTTATATGTAGGGATGGGTGGGTCCAATCGAATATGAGTTGATAGGAAATGAGCCATGTGGAAGCGGATAAGTATTCGATACGATCAATAATTGATACGGATAAAAATGGATAAATGAACTTGCTTTTTAAAATAAGTACTTCATATTACAAGACAATATAATACTGGTATAAGTCTCTGGAATTTTCATGATTAATTGTAAGTTATATGTAGGGGTGACAAACGAGTTGGTCGAGTCAAATATGAATTGATAGGAAATGAGTCAAGGGAAAGCAAATAAGTATTCGACACGACCTATATTTGATATGAATAAAAATCGGTAAATTAACTTGCTTCTTATTATGTAAAACAAGAAAATACTAGCAAGTCTCTAGAATTTTTTTGAGTAATTGTAAGTTAAACTTAGAGATGGCAAATGGGTAGGTCGAGTCGAATATAGGTTGATTGGAAATAAGTCAGGTGAAAGCAGATAAGTATTCGACAGGTCCCATATTTGATACGGATAAAAATGGTTAAATCAACTTGCTTCTTGTTATGTAAAGAAATAACTACTTCATATTAGAAGACAATACTAATAAGTCTCTAGAACTTGGATACAACAAGACAAATACAATACTAGTAAGTCTATGGAACTTTTATGATTAATTGTAAATGATAAGGGTAATAAATAAACGGATTGAGTATAATATAGATTGACCGGAAATGAATCAAGTGAAAACGGATAATAATCAATCTGATCCATATTTGATATCGATAAAATGAGGAAACCCACTTAAGACAATAATAGTAAGTCTCTAGAACTTGGAAACAACAAGACAATACTAGTAAGTCTCTAGAACTTTTATAATTAATTGTAAGTTATACGTAGGGTAAGAAATGAGCCATTCGAGTCAAATATGAATTGGCACAAAATGGATAAATATTTGATCTGATCCATATTTGATATAGATAACAATGGATAAACTCACTTGCTTCTTATTATTATATAAAGAAATAAGTACTTCATATTACAAGACAATACTAGTAAGACTAAACTTGGATAGAACAAGCTGATAATACTAGTAAATCTCTAGATCTTTTATGATTAATTGTAAGTTATAAGGGGTCATCTAGTAGTTGGTTAGAGTTATGCATGTATTGTTAATGTAGGAATTAGTTATGAATGAATTTATGTATTCTTTTATGCATGTATTTGTTATGCATGGATTAGTTATACATGTATTCGTTATTCCATCTTATTCTATCCTGCATAAAATAATACATAGATTCTCTCTAAATTTATACATGTATTAGTTATGCGAGTTTCTAAGCTATCAACTAAATTTTGTATTAATTTTATACATGAAAAAATTATTTCCTATCAAATTACCAATTAGCATTGTATAAATTATACGAAAATTAATAATGTATTAGTTCAACGAGTTTCTAATAATTTGCTTGCTTCTTCCATGTACCTATTAGTAATTTAGTATAGACTTTTAAAAGTATTTGACTAAAATTGTAGGCTCAAGAAATTTTTCAAGGGAAGAATCAAGCCTTTGCTCCTTTGTTGGTTGCTAGAGATGTAACAAAGTAAGTGAAATGTATATATATTGCATCATTCAATAAAGATTACAAAACCTCTCTCTTTTTAAAAAAAAAATTAATTAACTATGTGACATTGTTAATATTTCTATTTTTTATTTGCAGTAAAGAAGAGCTTAAATCTATTGTTAAAGAGGTGAAAGGAAAAGTTGTAATGATTTTCTTAGAAGACAAAAAAGATGTATTGTTTTATTTGGCAACTCTAAATAATACTGGGGTCTTGGCTTTAATTTGTGTTACTCCCCCTCTTGAACAAAATACTGACTTCAATCAACTTATTGGTGTTCCTATACCATTTTTTACTGTTGATGTGGAGCAAGGAACTCAAATACTAGATTATTTTCAACAATGCAAATCAAAGTATGTATATATCCCTCTTAACTCTTTTTTTTATATTTTCATTTCTTTTTGTATTTTCTTATAGTTGGAAGATTTTAACGATATACTCCATCTGTCCGACAATAGTTGTCTGTTATTGACTTGACACACACTTTAAGAAATAATAAATAATAGGAGTAATATATTTTCTGGGAAATGTATTACATATTGAATTGTGTTTAATACCAAAGGTAAAATAAACACAACAAGGTAAATTATCTCTTGGTTTTTCAAACTGGACAAATATTGTTTGACAACTATTTTTAGTATAATGGACAAGTAAAAACAAAACGGAGGGAGTATTTGATTTGACATAAATTAGTTACTTTCTAGTGTTTAATTATCAGAAAAACCTAACTTCCTTCTCTTTTGAGCAGAAGTCATTTTCCCTTACAATTATCTCTTACTTTCATACCCCTATTTAATATTATTCAATACATAAACCTTAGTTTAATATGTTATAGTAATTACATTAATTTATTGTTTGCAACAGTAACCAAGATCCTATGATTAAATTGGGTCAAACTAGGGTTGTTGAGGGCAATGAGGTATTCCAAAAGGTGGCTAAGTTCTCATCAAGAGGTCCAAATTCCTTTGCTCCAGACATTTTGAAGGTAAATATATAATTATGCATTATTTTGACATGATGAAATTCCTCAAATAACTTACATCAATAAGAGTCTCAAAATTATTAATGAGTGCAGCATAAATTCACAAGTTCAATTGAATTCATTATTTTTTATATATAGTATACAAATATATGTGAAAATCACCATATGAAAAAATATTCAGTGAATATTACATCCTCTGTTTCAATTCAAGTGTCTTATTTTTCTTTCTATTTTTTTTATAAAAGTATGATACTTTGCAAATTTAGTAGCTCTCTAATTTTAATAATTCACATGACTTGTTTAAAATCACAAGATTCAAACAACAATTTGATGCATGACCCACCTCTTTAGTTTAAGACATGAAACACTTGGTAGGGTGTATAAGAATAATATTAAATAGAGTATGTTAGTAATGTTTTGTATTAGAGTCTATTTGACATTGTTGCTAAAAATTTGCTTATTTTTAGAAGTACTTTTTAAAAATAATTTTTTAGAGAGATGCTTTTGAAATAAAATAATTTATATTTGGCTAATATATTTGAAAAGTATTTTTAATAAGCAGATTTTGTCTGATTATTTTTTTTATTAAAAAAAAAAAAGAAGATAAAATTGGAGAGTCAACTTATGAAAAGGGCAAGTATTAATTACTTTAGTATAAATATTATTTTATAGAGAAAACATTTTAAATAACTATTATAAATTTTTAAATTAAATTAAAATGTACAAATTCAAATTTTCAAATAAATATTAGTTTCTCTTTTCCTGAATTCAAATTTTCAAATCAATATTAGTTTCTCTTTTTCTAATCCTGCAAAATAATACGTAAAATAATATATATAATATAAAATAATAATACATAAACGTAAAATTAAAAAATTTGCTATATAAAAATGAAAAATAAATCAAAAAAATCAAACTTATGAGATATGTTAATTAAATAATAAGGGATATATTGACAAATATGTATGTATAGTAGGGATATTTTGGTCTTGAAAAAATTAATTTGTCGCTCTTACTTCTTTTTTTTAAGAAGCGGAAAATTCTTGCTTCTTCCCAACTACCAAAAAACTGCTTCTACTTTCATTTAAAAGTAGCTTAACTAATTTGGCGACCGCCTTAATTTGCAATATAAGTGGTTTTTCTCAAAATATGTGATTTTGGCCTGTCAATTATAGCAATGTCAAACAAGTTCTTAGTTATGCTTACATTAATTATGCAGAGATTGTTTCTTATGCATTGTTTGTTTGATGTATTAAAAATAGCATGCATTACACTTTTTTTAATAATTATTTTCAAAGATACTCTCCATAAATATGGTGAAAAAGATGTAAAACAATATTTTGAGGAGCAATTATTTCTTTAAAGATGCTAATACATGCGTTAAAACGTTTGCGTTACTAATACATGGAAATCAATGGTATTAGCAATAGTAATACGCACCTCAATACACAATAAAGTGCTTAAAAAGCAGAACAAATAAATTATTACTAATACACAAAACTAATACATACATTATTTTTTTTCTAATACACTCTACCAAACAAAAGATTTAATTACTATTAAACTTCATGCCTCACTTAAATTGAAATGGACTGATATTTTCTCTAATTTTTCCAAATATTATTGTAGCCTGATGTTGCAGCTCCTGGAGTTGGTATACTAGCAGCAGCTCCTCCTAACAAGGGAAACAATGGGTTCCAACTCATGTCAGGAACATCCATGGCAGCTCCTCATGTCTCAGGAATTGTTGCACTTCTTAAAGTGGCACATCCTGATTGGTCTCCTGCAGCTATTAAATCTGCACTTGTGACTACAGGTAATATTTTCTCAATTTATATTATATATTTTTTGGTCAGTGGCGTAGTCAGAAATTTCAAGAAAAGTGTCCAAATTTTAAATAGTAAATTCCAAAAAAAAAAAAAGAGCAACTCTATAAACTCAATCTTGCATGCCCTGCATACTTCTACCCCCAATTACCACCGTGCTACTGCTCACTTCAAATTAAAATTGTCTGTTTCTTAATATCTTATGGACACAAGGAATCGAACCTGGGCACTGTATAAGTTTCATGCATACCATTGTCATTGCACTATATATCTCCAGTTGTTGATTCTAAGAGTGTTCAAAATACTATATTATACCAATATATATTCAACAAAGGGTCTTCAGTTCTGTCACGATTCAAAAATGGACGTGATGACACTTGTCTATTCCCACCAAGACAAGTCAACCTTAACCTAACAAAAATGAAAGAAATGCGGAAATATAAAGTAAGAACAAGATAAAGCGGAAAACTTATTTTTTTCTATTAAAATCTCCAAAATCTGGTTGTTACGTGAACAAGCCACTAAATATATAAAGTGTGGAATTGAAATAATTACAAGTCTCGGTCTTTGTTTCTCAAATAGAACAAGGTATAAAGAAAAGGAAAAAGAGGAACCACCAAACTGACAAGAAGCTACCTCTCCAAATCATTAACAAGCCTCAAAATCAGAAGAAAAAAGAGATCACACGGATCTGGGATTAGAACCTACACAAGTGTAGAAGCAAGGATTAAGTACCAACAACACGGTACCCAGCAAGAAATCTAATAAACAAGACATCTAGCTAGAAATCTAATACCCCTTACACTCCAACCGAACCTCCTCAAACTACAACCTTCCCAAAAATCAGCCCAACCTAACAATACTACAATATACGGTTCACAAGGCCCAATATCCACAGTTCACTAGTCGAAAATCAACAATCAAACAAATCAAGTAAGTCAATCTCAATGTCAAGTAGATCAGTCACACACAACAAAAACATCAATCACAATTAACAAGCAAGTCACATATAAGCATCAAATGCATCGAGTCACAATAATCAATCACTAGTTGGAACCATTTCCAACAACTTTATATCAAATCACTAGTCGGAACCATTTCCCATTAGCTTTATATCAATTCACTATCTGGAACCATTTCTCATCGGTTTTATATCACTAGCCGGAACAATTTCCCATCAATTTTATTTCACTAGCCGAAATCATTTTCCGTCGACTTTATAACACTCACCGACAATGACCTCGGCATCATAAACACTTGTCAGAAAAGATCTTGACATCATCACCATCATAAGTCTCATTACGGTGTTCAACAATCAATGAACACAAGCAATATCACACCACATGGAAGAGACAACAATTCATGCGATTCAAGTCCACATTCATGTTATCAAGCATTTCATCAATCAATAAGAATCGCAAGAAGACAATACACATTATCATGCTCATCAGATAGCCTTTTTATTTGAACCCATTTTTATTCATTAAGATTTATCAAGTGGACAATTAACTCATCTCGTCCCCGTTACTCCTAACAAACAAACAACAAAGGGAATACACGAATTCTACTAGAATTCAAGATTTAGGAGATCACTTGCCTTAAATCAATCAATAATCACTCCAAGAGTTGAACTTTACCCTTCCGAATCACTTACAAATCCACACAATCTATATCAATCAAGTATTCATAATCACATTCTTGAAACAACATACATACATCAATTTCTTTGAAAAATGGGTCAATCAACTCAAAACTCAATTCCGAAAATAAGGTTTGAATCCGAAATTTAATACTTGAAAATGTTATTCAAGGCATTAATTAGGAACTCATTGGTGAAAATCATTTCAAAAAGGACTTAAAATCAATTCACAATCTCCAATTTAGTTAAGAACTCGAGTTCTTGAAAAACCTTGTCATTTACCAATCAAAATCCCAAATTTTGATGTTAGAATTCATATATAATCAAAGGGAAATGAAGTTTGAAAGTTAAGAATCATTACCCAACTGATTTGGCACAAGAAATCCTTTCAAAAACACCACCAAACGTTTCCCAAACTCAAAAATAGAAGAATGAGGCTTAAACCCCGAAAATGACAGGTCAAACCCCTCTCAGATGTCACAAAAGCAACTAGGGGTTCGCTTAAGCGGCAGGACCTCTGCAAAAGTGAGGCATGCAGCACCAGAAAACACTGTCAAGCCAAAACATCAAATCAACCATCGAAATTCATTTAGAATCCTGTGCACACAAACAACATGCAAAATAATTATACTTGACATTCTGCACTTAATGGAACCATCAAAACAAGAATCCGAGGTCTTCTTGATACAACATCCGTGAAAACCACAAGAAAACTAACTCAACACTTAAAAAGGTTAAAAAAAAGACCGGGACCTCTCAAAAATCAATCAAGACCTCACCTAGGCCTAAAATATCCCTTGAATCCAACGGAAGTACTCTCAAAATTCCGCTCAGAGCATCCGAACCCTGTCCAAGGTCAACCCAAAGGCTAAATTTCCATAATTTCACAACTTAGGACCTCAAATCCTTCGAAAGATTTTGTATCTGAAACCGACAATTCTCACTGATCAGATTTCACAATTTAGGACTGATGGAATCGATTGAATTCCATTTCGACACTTGAAACTCCAAAAGATGTCGAAAACCACTTTATTAACCACTTTAGCCTTTCAAACTCAAAACTTACAAAATTCTCAACTTTGAACACAAAGTTTGAAACTAACTTCCGAAACTCAAACATAAAAGACTCAGGGTCGATATTGGCAGGGGCAAAATGGTCCATTCAAGAAATTTTCCAAAAATGACCGACTGGGTCATTACAAGCTCTTTAGCTCTCTGGTCCTACCTTTTTTCCATTTTATGTGACAGCATTTGACTTGGCATGGTATTTAAGAAAAAAGAAAGAATTTTGAAACTTGTGATCTAAAACAATCATTAAATATATATTTGTGTCGTTGTAAAACATTATATTAAGAGTAAAAGGGGATTTAAAAATTATATTATTTCTAAATATAGAGTATAGTGACATTTTTTTCAACGAACTAAAAAGAAAAAAGTATCATATAAAATAATACAGATGAACTATATATTGACACTACTTAAAATTCTTACAAGATTCATGCAATTTACCATTGTTTTAGGTCAATTTTACATAATGGTGCTAAAATACTTATAAAATATTTGTGTGTATAACTTACACTACCTTATACCCTCCCAAATTTCATTGAGAAAATAATTTTAACTTATATAGGTTATTTTTACAATATTAATAGGTTGTCTACTTTATTTTCTCTGTTAATAAATTAAGCTTCTTGTAGATAAATACCCATTGTTATTGATCACTTTAATCTCATCATTCAAATAGGTTTTGCACTATTGTGTGTAATTTATAATTACCTAATATTTATCAATTTAAATTGTGTAGCATGGAACGAGGATACATGTACATATGAAATCTATTCAGAAGGAACAAACAATCTTGCTAATCCATTTGATTTTGGAGGTGGCATTAGTAATCCAAATGGAGCAATGGATCCTGGCTTAATATATGATATGGATAAAAATGATTATTTGAATTATCTTTGCACCTTGGGTTATAAAAATGATATGGTTCAAAATGCAACTTCGTATTTTTTTGATACGAAAACTTCTACTATATGTCCTAAAGAAGTACCTTCTAGGTTGGATTTGAATCTTCCTTCAATATCGATTCCAAATCTTAAGAATTCAATTATTGTTAGGAGAACTGTTACAAATATTGGAGATGTCAACTCGATATATAAGTTGGTGGTTAAACCTCCAAAAAATACCGCGATTAAAGTAAATCCTAATGTGTTGAAGTTCAATTCCAACACAAAGAAGATTTCCTTTGAGGTTGAAATAATATCAACTTATCAAAGAAAGAGTAATTTTAATTTTGGAAGTTTGGCATGGAGTGATGGCAAGCATTTTGTTAGAATTCCTATTGCTGTGAGAAAATAAATAGATGTAAAAAATTCCATTTTGATGTTTTTTTCTCACTTCAATATTTATTTAATATGTTTTTTTTTGTTTGTTTGAGTTTATGATTCAACATATATTATTCATGTTGCCTTTTCAAGTAGATTTAATACTTTGGACATCATTCATGCGGATATAAAATTTGGAAATATTTCATATATTTGCAAAGTTCTAATTTTATTTAATATAAAGTCATGTTTAAATATAAAACTATTTAAAGACATTGAATATTTCCTCAGCTATTAATGCAATTACTGGTTCTAGTTAAGAATAAGAGCCAAAATCAAACTTATTTGTAATTAAAAAAAATCATATACAGATCAAAATATTATAACAAAAGCGATATTTAGTAGTAATAACAGATTTTCTGTTTAGCATTGTTGCAAAAATATTTAGCGGTAATTGTGTTGATGTTATTGCATTCAAAGTCGTTTAAGTCTTTAACGGCATTTACATAAACTAGTATTGGTTATAAATACTCATATTTATTATTGTTGCTAAAAGTAATATAACAACAGTTATATTATTACCGTTAAATAATTACCGCAACAATTTGGAACCCTATAGAAAAAGAATGGTCCCAGCATGTGCCTCCTTCCTCCCACACACCCCTAAAAATAAAAATAAAAATAACCCAAGGTTGGGTTATAATAAACAATTATCAGGAAAAATGACTACACTAGTATATTTCCTCTAATATTCTTGCAAATAGATTGAGCTTTTTTGTTATTCAAATAAGTAAGTTTTATGTCATGTAATTTGATTCCACTACATGGATTGCTTGAACTGCATTCAAAATTCACTGCTACTTGTGTTGTTGATGTTCCAAATTTATTTTGGTATGTCACTGGATTGATCTTTATGCCAGAAGCCTGTCAATTCATGAGAAATTCAATACTAATTAGAATCATAACTTAACTAATTATTTTATTGTTTAACTATAATATTTAATTATTTATTACTGATTTCTATTTTTTTTTAGATGTCAGGACAGAATAGAAGGTTAGTAGGTCCGGTAAAATATGCTTGTTGGTAGTTTGATGCACCATACGTGTTTCTCCTTTGATATCAGTATTCAATAATAATAGCATTTGTAACGACTTGTTCCAGTCGTTATGGAAAAGCCAATGGGGAAGGAATTTGGGCCAGAAAACTTCTGAGTAGTAACTTGGAAATTTCTAGCCTAGGTCAGACTTGGACAAAATCTGAGTCAGGTGGGGTCTAGGGAAATCTGGTAATGAATGGAGAATCCAATTGTGATTTTGATCACAAGAGTGGATAAGCAAGACGTTAAGGAGTCTGTACGGCTTTACGAAATTGAATTCGAGTGAGTAGAACTCCCGAAATTGATCTTGGCGTGAAAGGGTAGTTTTAGAACGTCCCAGTTTAAAGGTGTGTTGTGAAATGGGAGCATGGAACTCAAATTTCAAGCTTCTGTCTCCGTGCAACCCGCTGGGGTAGGATTAATGTCGCCAGTGTGGGGCCGCTGTGGCGGGATAGGGTCCGCCGTGGTGGGCCAGTCGCTAATTAAGACGGAGAAAAACCCTAATTTTGTTATTTTCTGCAAAACTTCGTACTTAAGAACTAAGGGACAACCCAAGTGATTCTTAACAGTTTTCCACGATTTCTAGCGCTTAAGGTAAGGAAATTACTCCCCTAATCCATATTTCAATTCCTAGAACTTAGATTTTTTGGTAATTATCGTTGGGAGAGGGTTTTGGCCTGAATTTGATGGTGGAAAAAGCCTTAGTTAAGTATTAGGATCTTGGGTTTGGCCTTGGATTGATAGTTTGATCATTATCTGTGTATATTAGGCCTTGTTTATTGATCCTTGCGTTAATTACTTGTTTATAGACCAAGAACAGGTTTAAAGACTTCGGAAAGGGAAGGCTCAAGTGTCTTAGGAGTATTCAGGCTTAGTTTTAAGGTAGGTGATGGTTTGATTTCCTGTTGTGTGATATATGCCAGTTAATTGCTTTCATTGTATGCGTGCATGTATGTGAATAGGGAAATGTGAATCAAAATCTAATGAAATGGTTATGTGTAAACAATACATGCCATGAACCTGTTACTTGATTGTATGACTATGAGTATTGTTCATTATGGGTGTGATTGTGATTGTGGTTGTGCTGACTGGATCGGGGGTCACGTTTCGACACATATATCTGATTGGGTGTCACGTTCCGACATGTATATTGGACCGGGTGTCACGTCCCGACACATGTATACTAGATCAGGTGTCACGTTCCGACACAGTAACAATTTGGGTGTGGGTTCCATGAGAGGACCACTTGATTATTGCATTCATGTTTTACTTATTATTGATATTGAGTAATTGTATGTTGCTCCTAAAATGATAACTGAACTATGTATTCTGTATATGTGTGCTTACTATGTTGCAATTGCTTGTATATATTGGGCTTACGTGAGTAGCCGCGTGATCCTACCAGTACAACGTGGCTTCGTGTACTGATAATGCACTTGCTCTTTGTTTGTTGAGTACAAGGCATTTTTCAGGCGGCTACTGACAAACCTTGGTTAGGAGATTATTGACCGCGATTGGATTCAAGAGTGAGCCGGTTCTTTCAGGCTGCCATAGATCCTTCACTTTTTTAGTTCTTTCTTTTCGGACATAGACTACATGTTTAGACTTTTACTTATGTGTAGTTTCAGAGTGGCACCCATCTTTCTTAGACTTGTTGATTGGTAGAGTTTTGGTACAATGACTTTCAGTTCTAGGGGTTGAATTTTTGCAATAGTTGTTCTGTTAAATCCTCAGAGTTTATGGGAACTCTGTATTTTATATAGCCATTTAAACTTGTTTCTGTATCTTTAAATGCTTAGTTTTCCGTTTATTGCTTAGTTGGGTTGTAGTTGTCACGCCCCGAGCCTACACCCTAGGCGGGACCGGCACTCGGAGACCATTGATGGCCCCAAGCGAACCCTTGGCCTGACTTTCTTAACTCAACGGAAACCTACCTCAACAGAATAACTCAATACAATGAAAGATCATAACATAACTCAACTGATAAAATATGGCCAAAAAGGCAACTCGAGTCTCAAAAAATAGAATATTATATATATACATAGATGAGAGACTTAATACTAACTGACTAACTGTCTATGAAGACTCTATAACACTAAGATGGATGTTAGGACAGACCCCACAACATCCTAATAAACCAAAACTAAGAACACAAAATAACAGAGTCCTCCAGAAAACAAGGAGGCTCACCACTGACTCTGGAGTGCTCAGCTGGATCAACGGCGTGTTGGATGTTGATCTTGGGTACCTGCGTCTGCATCATCATAAGATGCAGGCCAACTGGCATCAGTACATTGAATGTACGAGTATGCGAGCTGGAAAGCTAAGCAACATAGGCTAGAAAGAAATCTGGACGAAACTGAATAACTTACCTGGCTCAACTCAACTCAACCTGTCTGACTCATTTCAATATAAGGCAATCTAAAACAAGTGCAATATAAAGAAAAGTTGTTTAAAACATGTTATAAACTCTGCGTGTATACAAAGATACAATAAGCCTGAGATGTATGTAGAAATACAAATGAACTGATGTATATAAAAATACAATAACTGTTGTGGGAGTTTCTCTAACCGACAACCATCACATAAGAGTTATAGTGATGATACAGCAATCAACCTCACGCTGCCAGACCATCCTATACCCGGCCAAAGGTATAGGACCTGAACTGCCTAAGGGATCCACTAGTCTA
>NW_006239055.1:630635-643540 GCF_000226075.1 Solanum tuberosum
ATATTTTTAAAACATATTTCTTCCTGTTGATTTGAGATAATTACTGAAAATTTTAGCTCAAAGAGCTCTTTGGAAATCTTAGTTTCCAATCTTGTTTAAATGTGAAAACATTTCTTTAAAACTTCTTTGGGAATACTTAGTTCCCTAATAACTTTTGAGAAATGAACTCAACTTTATACTCTTGGCTTAACTTGAAACTTTATACTCTTTACTTAACTTGAAACTTGAGCCTTAAAATAAAGTTAAAACGTTCAATGAAGACTCTTGGAAAACCTTAAAGACTTGCTTCTTGACTTCTAGACTTGACTCTAACTTCACTTGACTTTGATCCGAACTTTCCTCGAATTGGATTATGAATTCAAGGGTAATGATCTCATGTTTATGAATGAGTTCTTGACGTTTAGACGTACCTTGGAGTGTTGAAAACAACCATGAAACATAGGTACATTACCAAACATGCATGAAAAAGTGGGGAATGAATGGGAAAGATTGGCGTCCTTGGCGCTCTGAGAAGCGCAGGGCACCAGACTTCACACTTCAGAGAGGCCTGTTGGGCGCTCTGCTAGGTGCACCGCCCCAAGGGATGGACTTCAGAGTCCCTTTTGGGGCGCGCGACGCCCCAGCCCTTTTTCCCGAAAATTTGACTTTTCTCCTTAGTTTCTCCAACTCTAAACCTTCTAAACTTCAAAGTTTCCAGCCCCAAACACTTAATATCATAAAAACCCTCAACATACACTAGATTCAACTCGAAATCACAACCGAAAACATGTACCAAGACAACAAGGAACTTCAACAACACAACCAACAACTTCAACAAACACAACCAATCTTTTCTCGGAATTAAAACGATTTTGGCGTGTGGGGGAAAGAACCAACCCAACACTATGATCTCATATACTTGAATAGGGATCACCCCTGACGAAAACCACGACGATCTTTGACGAATCTAGCTTCTTCTTCTCTTTCTCCTCTCCTTTCTCTCTTCACTCACAAACCCTTACTCTCAATTTTCAAAGGGGAAACTGATTTAAAATCAGTCTAAACCCTTAATATAATCAAAAGAAATTGTTAGGGAAAAGACCAAAATAACCTTACAAATTCGGACTAAACTACCCTGTGCCAACAACCCAACTTCCAAAGGGTATAACTCACTCGTACAAACTCGGAATCGAGCAAACTCGACAGCGTTGAAAAGATCATTCCAAGAGCTTTCCAAACATAACTGGAAATACACCTAACTCATCCTGAGCTAGGAGTTATAACTGCTCAAAGTTGACCAAAAACTCACTTTTTTCCCATACTTAACCAATTCCCAGATTTGAATTCTTTCAAAAAAAAAAAGACTATTTCTAATTACAAGTTTCTTCATAGTTATTTCAAATTGCACGATGTTACAGTAGTGATGGTTCTGCACCGGAAGGTTTGTGTGGGTGTCAATTGTGACGGTCTGGGTCGTGACAAAGTTGGTATCAGATCGCTAGGTTCGATGATCTCATTATACCAAAACGAGTCTAGTAGAGACTTACGAAACGGTTAGAGACGTCTGTATTATTCTTCAAGAGGCTACCGGACTTTAGGAAATCTCTCTGTTTTCTTCTCCTTTCGTGCTATGACTCGATTCTAATTGGTAGCTGGCAATCCAAATTGGTACCTAATTTCCTTCCCTCTTCTTTCTGCAGATAGTTAACACACAATACAACGGCGTTAGACCCATAGCCCTCATCAATGATTCCGTAGAGGAGTCCGCAGCCAGAGGCTATGGTCGAGGCAGGGGTAGAGGAAGATGAAGATGAAGAGGGAGAGTCCGAGGAAGAATGGCACACGCCAGGGGCGGAGTCCCAGCTGAGAATATTCCAAGGGAAGAGGCTCCTCTTGCACCCCAAGAAGAGTTAAAAGAGAATGTGGAAATCGAAGATGATGAGGATGTTGGACTAAAGAAGGATGCGCATATTGGGAATACCGACATTCCTCCCTTAGACCCAGTGTTAGCTCAGCAGATCATGGGCTTTTTGAAGGGGTTGGTCGTCCCCGGAGTCCTTCCCACAGTGCAAGCGACTTAACCACCTAGTGTTAGCTCAGCAGATCATAACCTTTTTAAAGGGGTTGGTTGGCCCCGGAGTCCTTCACACAGTGCAAGCAGCTCAACCACCGACGAATAACCCCATTGCTGCTATTGTTCCCAATGTGGATGGAGCACCAGGCATTGATGCCTTCTTCCGTCCCCTATTGGGTCCTGTGATGACTGGTACTGAGCATGAGATGTTGACTAAGTTTCTGAAATTAAAGTCGCCTGTGTTCCATGGTTCTGAGAGTAAGGATGCTTATGAGTTCATTTTGGATTGCTATGAGAGGCATCACAAGTTGGGAATTATACACCAGCATGGAGTAGAGTTTGTGACCTTTCAGCTTCAAGGTGAGGCTAAGCAGTGGTGGAGGGCCTATGTGGAATGCAGATCGCCAATCTTTCCCCCACTTACTTGGACGCAGTTCCATGCTCTGTTCCTGAAGAAGTATATGCCCTGAACATTGAGAAATCACAAGAATGATGAGTTTATGGCTTTGGAGCAGGGTGGTATGACTGTAGTTTCCTATGAGGCAAAGTTCCATGCCTTGTCCAGATAAGCTACCCAGTTGGTAACTTCAGAGGATGAGAGGATTCATCTATTCGTCAAAGGATTGAATCCCGAGTTACAAGTATTGTTTGTTCACATAACCTCTGCAGGTAAAAGTTTTAATAAGGAAGTAGAAGCAGTTCAACGTGATGGGCAGGCCAAGGCTTTTGCTAAGAAGCCCAAGAGCACAGGTAACTTTCATGGTTCATACTCCAGAGGTTCAGGTAGGCCGACACTTGCAGCCCGGCTAATTCAGTTAGTCATGCCCACTTTAACAGTTGGTTACTCGGGAACTCCACAGCAGAATTCCATTCGGGATAGTCAGGGATCCGGACCTGGGTCGGGCAACAGGTTGTCTTTTGCCCACAGTTGTTACAAGTGGAGAACCTGGGCACATGAGGAGAGATTATCCCCATCTGCGTATGTCTGACCCCGTGCAGCAGCAGACTAAAGCAGTGGTACCAGTGGGTAGCGATAGTAATGGTAAAGGATGTCCATAAGGTGGGCAATGAGGAAATCAGCGAGGTCGTGAAGGTCGGGGGAATGGTAATGCAAGTAGAGGAGCAGTGCAGCCAAAAAAGGAGGTTGCTCGTCCTAATAATAGGTCTCAGTGTTATGCCTTTACGGGCAAGATCGAGGCTGAGGTGTTTGATGCAGCGATCACAGGTACTATTCTCGTATGTGATCGGATGACTACTATTTTTTTTTATCCGAGTTCTACTTATTTATATGTGTCAGTTCAGTTTGCCTTAGGATTTAATGCGACTTGTGATGTACTTGATGCCCACATCCATGATTATACCCCAGTTGGAGAGTCTGTCATAGTCACCCATGTGTATCATGTTTGTCCTGTTTTGTTTATGGCTTTTCAAACTTGGGCTGACTTGGTTATTCTGGATATAACTGACTCTGATATAATCTTATACATGACTTGGTTGTCCCCCTATTATGCTTTGTTTAATTGTAATGCTAAGTCTGTGACTCTAGAGATTCCGGGTAAGGAAAAGTTAGAGTGGGAAAGAGTATACAAGCCTAAGCCAACTAAGGTCATATCTTTCGTTCGGGCTAGGAAACTGGTGGGGCAGGGGTGTTTGAAATATTTGGCTCATATTCGGAATGTTGAGGATGAGTCTCCCTCTATTGAATCTATTCATGTAGTGTCTGAATTCAAGGAAGTGTTTCCTACCGATTTGTCTGGTATACCTCCGGATAGGGATATAGATTTCTCCATTAACTTGGAACTGGACACTCGCCCCATCTCCATTCCTTTTTATTCCATGGCTCCGGCAGAATTAAGAGAGCTTAAAGCTCAAATACATGATCTTCTTGATAAAAGTTTCATCCGTCCTAGTGGCTCCCCGTGGGGTGCTCCCATCTTGTTTGTTAAGAAAAATGATGGTAGTATGAGGATGTGCATAGTCTATCGGTAGTTGAATAGGGTCACCATTCGAAATAAGTATATATTGCCTCGGATAGATGATTGTTTTAACCAGTTGCAGGGTGCATCAATTTTCTCTAAGATTGACCTAAGGTATGGTTACCATAAGTTAGAGATTAGGCTTGAGGATGTACCCAAAACGACATCCAGGACCTGCTATGGACATTATGAGTTCTTAGTGATGTTGTTTGGGTTGACTAATACCCCGCAACCTTCGAGAGTTTAATGAACGGTGTGTTCAAACCATTCCTGGATTCTTTTGTTATCGTCTTTATTGATGACATCTTGGTTTATTCGAAGAGAAAGGAATAGCATGCCAACCATCTTCATATCGTTTTGGGTGTCCTTGGAATACAGAAGTTGTATGCAAAATTTTCCAAGTGTGAGTTCTGGTTAACTTAAGTTGCCTTTTTTGGGCATGTGGTTTCAAATGAAAGGGTAATGGTATATCCCCAAAAGATCGAAGCAGTCGAGAATTGGGTCCAGCGTAGCTCTGCGACTAAAGTTAGGAGTTTTTATGGGGCTTGCGAGCTACTATTATCGATTTGTGAAAACTATTGCTTCTCTCGCCACGCATTTGACAAGGCTGACTAAAAGGAAGTGCCTTTCGAGTGGACTGCAAATGTGAAAAGAGCTTCCATAAATTTAAGACTCTTCTGACCACAACACATATTCTGACACTGCCAGTGGAAGGTGAAGATTTCATTGTTTATTGTGATGCTTCACATTCGGGCTTGGGTGATGTGTTGATGCAGGAAAGAAATTTCATAGCTTATGCGTCGCGACAACTGAAGGTGAATGAGAGAAATTACCCGACACATGACTTGGAGGTTTCAGCGGTAGTGTTTGCTCTCAAGATCTGGCGGCATTACCCTCATAGTGTCAAGTGTAAGGTGTTTACTGATCATCGTAGTCTACATCATGTATTCACTCAGAAGGACCTGAATTTGAGGCAGAGAATGTGGATGGAGTTACTCAAGGATTATGATGTTACCATCCAGTATCATTCGGGTAAGGCGAATGTGGTGGCAGACGCACTAAGCCGAAAGACGGTAAGTATGGGTAGTTTACCTTGCTTTGGTGTCCCCAAGCAACCTTTGGCCAAGGAGATTCAGACTTTGGAATCTAAGTTCATACAATTGGGCATCTCAGAGAAAGGTGGGGTGTTAGCTAGCATTGAGATCAGGCCCACTTCCATTGACGAGATCAAGGCCAAGCAGTTTGAGGATGAGAGTTTAAATGAGCTCAGAAAGAAGACAATGTCTGGTAAGGCACAAGATGTGGTTCTTGATGCGGGAGGTGTGCTCAGTTTTAAGGGAATAATTTGTGTTCCCCAAGTGGATGACTTGATTCAGAAAATATTGTCAGAATCCCATAGTTCGCGGTATTCTATTCATCCGGGTGTGACCAAGATGCACTGAGATTTGAAATGGCTTTATTGGTGGTCTGGTATGAAGAAAGACATAACGGAGTTTGTGGCTAAGTGCCAAAACTGTCAGCAAGTAAAGTAAGAGCACCAAGGGCCTGCAGATTTGCTTCAACGAATGCCAATCCTGAAATGGAAATGGGAAAGGATAGCTATGGATTTCATTATTAGTTTTCCCAAGACTTTGGGAAAGTTTGACTCCATTTGGGTGGTGGTTAACAGACTGACTAAGTCAGCCCACTTCATTCCAGTCAGAGTAAACTATAATGCTCAGCAGTTGGCTAAGGTTTATGCGAAAGAGATAGTGAGGCTGCATGGGGTGCCTCTTTCCATCATCTCGGACCGTGGTACACAATTCACATCTAAGTTTTAGGGAAAATTACATGAGGAGTTGGGCACTCAACTCACTTTTAGAACATCTTTCCAACCACAGACGAACAGGCAGTTAGAGAGAATTATTCAAGTGTTAGAGGACATGTAAATGACATGTGTGATTGACTTTGGAGGGCATTGGGGTAAGTTCATATCATTGTGTAAGTTCTCCTATAATAATAGTTACCACTCCAGCATTGACATGGCACTGTTTGAGGCACTTTATGGGAGGAGATGTAGATCACTCATAGGGTGGTTTGAGGCTGGAGATGTGAAACCTTTGGGGGTTAATTTAGTGAAAGATACTCAAGATAAGGTGAGAAGTATCCAAGCTAATCTTCTATCATCCCAGAGTCGACAGAATAAGTATGCAGACCGAAAGGTAAGGGACATGAAATTTTCGGTTGGTGAGCAAGTTCTTCTAAAGGAGTTACCCATGAAAGGGCTGATGAAGTTCGGCAAGAAGGGCAAGCTTAGTCCTCGATACATTGGGCCGTTTGAGATTCTTGACTGTGTAGGGTCAGTTCCTTATAGGTTGGCTTTACCGCCTAGCCTATCTGAAGTCCATCCAGTGTTTCATGTGTCCATGTTGAAGAAGTATCATGGGAACGGAGACTACATCATAAAATATGACTCAATTTTGTTAGACAAAGACCTTCAGTATAAGGAGGAACAGGTTGCAATTCTTGATCACGATGTTCGAAAGTTGAGGACTAAGGAGATAGAGTTCGTTAAAGTTCAATGGAAGCATCTTCTGGTTAAGGAAGCTACTTGGAAACTGAGAAGGACATACGAGACAAGTATCCCAAGTTATTCGACGATTCAGGTACTACTCTACTATTGCCTTAGCCCATTTTCCTAGTTTATCACTCAAGAACGAGTGATGGGTAAATCGGTATCTATTGTAATGACCGTTCTCGTGGTTATGGAAAAGCCAATAGAGAAGGAATTTGGGCCAAAAAACTTCTGAGTAGTAACTTGGAAATTTCTAGCCTAGGCCAGACCTGGATGAAATCTGAGTCAGGTGACGTCTAGGGAAATCTGGTAATGAAGGGGGGATCTAATTGTGAATTTCATCACATAAGTGGATAGCCAAGACGTTAAGGAGTCTGTACGGCTTTACGAAATCAAATTCAGGAGAGTAGAACTCCCAAAACTTATCTTAGTGTGAAAGTGTAGTTTTAGAACATTTCGGTTTGAAGGTGTGTTATGAAATGCGAGCTTGGAACTCAAATTCTGAGCTTCTGTCTCAGTGCAAGCCACTGTGGCTGGATAGGGTCCGCCGTGGTGGGCCAGTCGCTAATTAAGACGAAGAAAAACCCCAAGTTTGTTATTTTCTGCAACACTTCGTTCTTAAGAGCTAAGGGATGACCCAGGTGATTCTTGACAGTTTTCCACGATTTCTAGCGCTAAAGGTAAGGAAATTACTCCCCTAATCCATATTTCAATTCCTAGAAATTAGAATATTTGGTAATTATCATTGGGAGAGGGTTTTGGCCTGAATTTAATGGTGGAAAAAGCCCTAGTTGAGTATTAAGATCTTGGGTTTGGCCTTGGATTGATAGTTTGATCATTATCCGGGTATATTAGGCCTTGTTTATTGATCATTGCATTAATTACTTGTTTATAGACCAAGAACAAGTTTAAAGACTTCGGAAAGGGAAGGCTTAAGTGTCTTAGGAGTATTCAGGCTTGGTTTCAAGGTAGGTGATGATTTGATTTCCTGTTGTGTGATATATGCCGGTTAATTTCTTCATTGTATGCGTGCATGTATGTGAATAGGGAAATGTGAATCAAATCTAATGAAATGGTTATGTGTGAACAATACATGCCATGAACCTGTTACTTGATTGTATGACTATGAGTATTGTTCATTATGGGTGATTGTGATTGTGGTTGTGCTGACTAGATCGGGTGTCACGTTCCGACACATATATCTAATTGGGTGTCATGTTTCGACACGTATATTGGACCGGGTGTCACGTCCCAACACATGTATACTGGATCAGGTGTCACGTTCCGACACAGTAACAATTTGGGTGAGGGTTCCATGAAAGGACCACTTGATTATTATGTTCATGTTTTACTGTTTATTGATATTGAGTAATTGTATGTTGCTCCTAAAATGATAACTGAACTATGTATTCTGTATATGTGTGCTTACTATGTTGCAATTGCTTGTATATATTGGGCTTACGTGAGTAGCCGCGTGATCCTACCAGTACACCTTGGATTCGTGTACTTTTTTTAAGTTAAATCTGGGCAACCCCATTTATTGAAACAAAATAGTGAAAACATTGGCTTTAGTCCAAAAGTGACTCAAGCCCAGATCGAAAACAAGAAACAAACAGTACTGGGTTGTCGGAATTGCATCCTTCCATAGCATCAAAGGTCTTCCATTGGAGCTCCAAAATTCGTCACTCTTTGAAGCAAGCATGGTAGAACTGCATTGAACTTGAGTGGTATTCATTTGGGTGTTCAAAGATCTCACGAGCACCATGAATCCAAACACGCTGAAGACTTCTTCAGTTCGATAGTGTTGTCATCTTCTTACTTCAAGGTAAGGACCAATCCCTCTATTGATATCTGAGTCAACCTTAATCAGAAGAAATACACTGATCCATCCTTAAATCGTGCCGATTGAGCTCTAGGAACTAATACCACTACATCAAATTTAAGGTTGTCCCAGGTATTTTCCAATCTTGGTCGATAAGCGTTTGTAGTTCCATATATTACACTTTCCTAAGATTGATCAGTCCATTTTCTGTTATGTAACCCTTATGTGGATTAGTTGTTGTTTTGTTCATATGAATCAATTACCTTAATTCATGATTTATGTGTTGATATTTCTTTGTTCTGAGATTTGATTTGCCTTGCTTGTTCACGTTTGAATTGGTAACTCTTCATTCGAGGAAAATTGGATTTTGTACCTGCAAAACCATACACACTGCTGCCAGTGTATTTCCTTCCCTCAAGATGTGTGCAACCACCACCCCCTTCTCCTTTAATATCTCTTGAACATATCTAATATGCACTGAAATATTCCATGGAATTTCCCAATCACCATCTAATATCCTTTTGATAATCAATGAATTTGTTTCCATCACAAGAGGCAGTAGATTATTTTGTACACAGTGATTCAATCCATTCTTGAATGTTGTAACTTCAGCTTCTAAAGCATCACAAAACTCAATTCTTTCAGCTTCAACAAAAACCAAACTTCCTTGGCTATCTCTTACACAAAAAGCCTTTGAACTACATTGACTATTGTATTTACTAGAACCACCAGTGTTGCACTTATAACTTCCTGCAATAGGGCATATCCATCTAATAACTTTGCAAGAAATGATAGGGGTATATGATTCCAAGAATTGAACAATATGAGGTCAGGACTTGGGCACATTAATAAGCCAGGGATATCTACAAACAATCAGTAGATGAATGTTTCTATTTATCTCTCTTTCCATTGCATTTGTAGTCATTCTTCCTCCATGCTTTATGATATTCCTTTTTTTTCAAATTTGTCATATAATGAATATAGGTTTCATGTACTGATATTGCACTTGTTCTTTCTTTGTTTAGTACAGGGAATCTTCAGGCTGCTACTGACATACCTCAGTTAGGAGATTATTGACCACGACCGGATTCAAATGTGAGCCAATTCTTTCAGGCTGCCATGGATCCGTCACTTGTTTAGTTCTTTATTTTTGGACTTAAACTACATGTTTAGACTTTTACTTATATCTAGTTTTCGGGGTTGCACCCCACTTTCTTAGACTTGTTTATTGGTAGAGTTTTGGTACAATGACTTTCAGTTCTAGGTATTCAATTTCCTCAATAGTTGTTTTGTTAGACCCTCAGAGTTTATGGGAACTCCGTATTTTATTTAGTCATTTAAACTTGCTTCTGTATCTTTAAATGCTTAGTTTTATGTTCATTGCTTAGTTGGGTTGTAGTAATAGTTCTCCCACTGAAGGGTTAGTGTGGGTGCCAATCGCGACGACCAGGGTTGTGACAATATTATTCTTATAGTTTCTTATCCTATGATTTATGTTTCATTGTTATTTTTCTGCTTTGATTATCACGTTATTTGGCTATTGTTACTAGTATTTGTTTATTGAATGTTATGTAACGCTTTTCCTATTGTTTGTTATGTCTTATTTATTTTTACACTATTTTTATGTGTTATTTGAGTCCGAAGTTTTTTGAATTTTTGTGTACCTTGATTAGATAAAAATAATGTATATGTATACTCTATCTATCTTGCATTTAATATGTGAGATTACAATGGGTATATTGTTATAGTTGGAATTTTTTTAAAATATAGGAGTTACCTGGCTAGGATAGCCTTGGTTGTTGGGGCAATAGTTTTGATCAATGATGATTGGATTGTCAACATTCTTCATCATAATATTTTGATAATTAATATTTGTGACAAAACCAGTGCTAGCCCTTGTCCAAGACTTTATCCTTAATCAATTATCAGATACAGTAAACACTGAGTTAATTAATGTTACATTTTATATTCTCTAGCTAGACTTACAATGTTGCAATGAACAAATCATACACAATAATATTAGGAATTCAAAAGATATGAAACCTAATGAGCGGCTTGTCACGTGTTTGAGTATCTAATCCTGCATCAATTAAATTGATGAAACAGCCCCAACAAAAAGAACTTAAATACATGTGAAAAAGTATTATATGTCAAATAGCAAAATAAAACATAGTCGTACATATCAAGATCAGTACAAACTAACATAGTCATAATCGTAACATATGAAGGTTAAGAGATGAGTTCATTTGGACTTCCTTAGGGGTGCTTCTATCATCATACTATTTCATTATGGGAGTATAATAGTGTATTCAACATAAACCACCATATGAATGAATGTAGTCTAATCTCAGTTCGATCACCTAAGTCCTCTCATACCTTGTTGGGTATGAGACATGCGTGTACATGTCATGTAGATCCATAACTAGCTCTTACTAGGGACATAAAAGAAGTAGTTATACAAACCAATTGTACGATCCTTAACCTACATTAATAGACGTGATTTCATGCATTCATCATTTAGACTTTTGCCTTTTCGATTAATCATTTAGCTCTCTTAAACTCATGTGTTCATGGATTAGCCCGAAGGCCCATATTCATAACTTTCAAGGACAATAGTTTATATATTTTGTTCATATCTTTATATCATGAGGTTACAATAATTATAACTTTACATTCTTGAGAGACATATATTCTATCATAATAATGTAGTCAAGGAAATATATGATAGCATCATAAGATTTACATTTGGGGAATTTCATAGTTCATAATTCTAGGGTTTATAACACGAGAATTAAGAAGTTACTAAAAATTCATTAGACTTAGTTTTCAAAATACAAACCGCTATATCCATAATTATTCATAATTTCACGAAGGAAATCTTGTAAACTCATGGGAGTAAGAATCTTCATGTGAAATATGATGTTTTTATGGAGGGTACTTGGGGTTTCATAAAGAATCGAGAATAATTCAAGAACATAGAGTTTCTTTCAAATCCCAACTCATTCATGGCAGATACTATGAAAACATGAAAATATAGTTCGTGGGGAAGAACAAGATGACCCCAGACATGGAGACAACCTTACATACCTTAAACACTCTAGATTATTGAGAAAGGTATGATCTTTGGAGGAAAAGATATCAAAAACTTTTTCTTGAATCCTACAGGTGAATTTTCTTGAAAACCTATAGATTTCATGAGTAGAAGTTGTCAATTGGTGATAAGATGAATAAATCATCAATATTTATGGTCAAATCTTATCTTGGATGAAAGATGAACCTTGGAGGGAGTGAGTTAATTTCTTGAAAACTTCTCTTTCTAGAATAAATTTTTGAACTTGGGAGTTGAACCACGTCTTTAGGGGTTATTATAACTTTACTGATGTGCGCTATCACACAGAACACATCTTGGATGCTTAGTTAGTGCATATCAAGGCAGTAGCCACTGTCTTTGGGTGTGCTATCACACAGTTGGCAGCTTGGGTAGTTGGGCACAGCAAGACAGCCTCTAGTAAAATGGGCATAACTTTGTGTAAAAATATCCTATTGAAGAATAATTTATTGCTTTGAAAACTAGATTCAAATATATTTAATTTGATATGTTATGGCACACATAACTTTTTATATTTTAGGAGATATACTTGTTTGAAATCTAGTCATGTTTATCTCATTCAAAAAACTTCATCGATAGAGAAGCTTTCGACCCAGAGAACATTTTCTTCTTGGGACCTAAAATTGGGAATCAATTTTAAAGTTAGGTAATTCTTAATGTAACGTAAACCACATTTTGGTTTAGGGATTGAATCACAAAATTCTTTAGCTATTGTACATATTATGATTAGAATTTACGAGATTATAAAAGGCTATAAGTTTGTCACGCCCCAAGCCTACACCCTGGGCTAGACTAGCACTCGAGAACCATTTTTGTCCCTAAGCGAACCCTTGGCCTCGCTAGACTCTCAGCGGAAGACTCTAAGCATTATTACAATGATCAAATGTACTTATAAAACAACTGTCTCAAATTAAACTCATGATGTTAAAGGATAAAACATTCAACTAACCATAGATGGCAACTCAATTCTTAACATAAGAAATAAAAATGTAAAGACAACTGAACTACTAACTATCTATGAAGCCTATAAAATAAGAAGGGATGTTGGGACAAGACCCCCGATCATCCTAACAACTAAATTACTAAATCAATGTAAAAGTAGCCCTCTGGAAAGCAAGGAGGCTCACCAACTGACTCTGAGTGCTCAATAAAATAAGAAGGGATGTTGGGACAAGACCCCCGATCATCCTAACAACTAAATTACTAAATCAATGTAAAAGTAGCCCTCTGGAAAGCAAGGAGGCTCACCAACTGACTCTGAGTGCTCAACTGGATCAACGAGGCGCTGGATACTGATCATGGTTACCTGTGTCTGCATCATAAAATGATGCAAGCCAAATGGCATCAGTACATTGAATGTACGAGTATGCGAGTTGGAATGCTAAACATAA
>NW_006239055.1:643660-647807 GCF_000226075.1 Solanum tuberosum
GACAACCATCACTATGAGCCTAAGTGATGATACAAAGTCTTGCCCACGCTGCCAGAACTATCTTATAATTTGTCTTCATATTGAACGCCTTAACTAAGTGGATCCACTACTCTATGCTAATATGCAATAACAACTCTTTTTACATGTAAAGTAATATATTACTGTGGGAATTTCTCTAACCAACAACCACCACTATGAGCCTAAGTGATGATACAAAGTCTTGCCCACGCTGCCAGAACTATCTTATAATTTGTCTTCATATTGAACGCCTTAACTAAGTGGATCCACTACTCTATGCTAAAAAAGTACTTAAGGAATCATCTAAAAAGTATGATCCTTTTCTACCCATGATGGCTACATGGTTTATAGAGACTTGAGTTATTATGAACTCGTGTCCCATATAGGTGCTCAATACTACTCCCAAAATATACTCAGCTCATATGTTTTTAAAACAAAACGCTTTCTTTGGTTTGAGATCATTACTTAAAAACTTAGCTTAAAAGCTCTTTTTGAAATCGGTGTTTCATTTCTTGCTCAAATGTGAAAACATTTTAACTCTTGGAAATACTTAGTTCCCGAATAATCTTTGAAGAAATGAACTTTACTCTTACTATTTACTCAACTCAAAGCTTAAGTCTTAAAACAAAGTTAAAACTTTTGTGAAAGACTTTTGGAGAACTTTATGAACTTCTCTTGACTTAACTTTTAACCTTTTGACTTGAGTCATAACTTTCCTTGAATTGAAGTATGGATTCAAGGCTCATGAACTCATGTTAATGATGATTTCATGATGCTTATGCATGCCTTAGAGTATAGGAATCGACTAGGAAACATAGGTACGATGCTAAGGAACTAGTACGAAAAGAAGGGGGAAATTAGGAGAACTGGCGTCCCTGGCGCTCTATGTGGTGCGGGGCGCCAGCCCTGAAATTTCAGAGAATGAGTTAGGGCTCTCTAGCTGGCCCGGCTCCCCAGAGGTCATATTTCAGGGGATGCTTTGGGGGGCGCTGAGAGGCGCAGCGCCCTAGCCCCTTCCCTAGATTTTCGATGAAATTCCTCCTTCGTTTTTCAACTCTAAACCCTCTAATTTCACTTGGTTCTTTTTCCAAGCACTTAGAATCGACTATATGTTCAAAATACACAAGATTATACTCAAAAACAAACCTAAATTCATGAATCAATCTCTAGAAACTTCAACAACAAGAACACACAAGATTTCAAATGAATTATCATCAAGAACTCATAAGATTTGCTTTCAAAACAATATAACTTCGCTGAATTGAATCATGATTGGTGCATGGGTGAACTAACCTAACGTTATGTGATCTCACATACCTCGTAGGGGTTAACCCTTGGCGAAATCCACATGCAACTCTCCAAGAAATCAACAAATATTGACTTTTCTTCTTCTTTTCTCCTCTTTTCTCCTTTCTCCAAGCCCTAACGTGAATTTCCTATTTTCTAAACTGATATAATTCTGATAAAATCCCAATTAAACCCCTAAAAATGAAATAAAATAATTGGATAAGGAAAAGACCAAACTACCCTTCCAAAATCCGGATTAGACCTTCCTTATTTGAACATCCCAACTTCAAATAGGCATATCTCACTCATACGAACTCGGAATCATGCAAAATTGGTGGGGTTGGAAAGATAATTCCAACACATTTCCTATGGTATCTGGAAGCACACCTAACTCATCTTGAGCTAGGAGTTATGGTCGTTTGAATTTGACCAAAAACTCAAACTTAACTAAACCAATTTTCCAGATTTTTCATTCTTTCCTAAAATGACTCTTTCCAATTCTAAATATTTCTAGTTCTTTCAAATAGCGAGATGTTACAATATCTCCCCTTTGGGAAAATTTGCCATCGAATGAGATTAGTCTTAGTAGGCTAAGGGTGTAACATCTAATATTTAGTTCAAACACCCAACAATCAAATCTAACACATCAAGTATATAAATTAAAAAGTACGTAAAAGAGAATTAGTACCTTGGTTTGGAATTTCTTCGGGCTCAAAGATATGTGGATATCTCTTCTTCCTATACTCCTTAGCTTCCCAAGTAGCTTCCTCAACAAACTGGTTCTTCCAAAGGACTTTGACTGATGCTACTTCCTTATTCCTCAACTTACGAACTTAGTGATCTAGAATCTGAACCGAGATCTCCTCATAGGATAAGTTATCCATGATACCAATATCTTCAGTTGGTATGATAAGTGAAGGATCTCCCATGCACTATTTCAACATGGAGACGTGAAATACCGGATGAACTACGACTAACTCTTGTGGTAGCTCTTACTCATAAGCTATATTGCCAATCCTCTTGAATAGACTAAGCTTCCCCTTCTTACCAAATCTCACAACACCCTTCATGGGTGAAACTTTCAATTATACCCAATAATCTAATTCAAACTCCAACTCCCTTCTCCTAACATCAGTGTAGGATTTCTGATGACTCTGCGCTGTTTTCAACCTCTCTTGAATCACTTTCACTTTCTCCATAGCTTCATGAACTAATTCTGGTCCTATCAACCTAGCTTTACCAACTTCAAACCATCCAATAGGAGATATGCATTTTCTCCCATAAATAGCTTCATAAGGAGCCATTTGGATGCTAGAGTGGTAACTATTGTTGTAAGCAAATTCAATAACAGGTAGGTGAACATCCCAATTACCTTTGAAACCAATCACACAAGGCCTCAACATATCCTCTAAGGTCTGAATAGTGCGCTCTGCTTTACGATCTGTCTGAGGATGAAAAGTAGTACTTAAGTTCACCTTTGAACCCAAGCCTTCCTGAAAAGATTTCCAGAACTGTGTAGTAAATTGGGCACCTCTATCTGAAATAATCGAAATTGGAACCCCATGAAGTCTAACTACCTCTTGAATATACAACTTAGCATAATCCTTTGTTGTATGGGTAGTCTTTGCCGGCAAAAAGTGGGTTGATTTGGTCATTCGATCCAAAATCACCCAAATAGAATCATGCTACCTGCGAGACCTTGGTAAACCATTGATGAAGTCCTTATTGATCATCTCCAACTTTCATTCCGAAAGTTCTATATTCTGAGCCATACCACCGAGCCTTTGGTGCTCTACTTTAACTTGTTGGCAATTCGGACACTTAGCAACAAATTCTGCAATGCCCTTCTTCATACTACTCCACCAATAAACTTCTTTCAAGTCACGGTACATTTTTATGGAACCCGAACGAATGGAATATCTGGAGCTACGAGCTTCCTCCATGATCCTCTCTTGGAGTTCATCCACCCTTGGTACACAACCTACATTGATACCTCAATACGCCATCTCCCCCTTGTTCAAAAGCCAAAAAAATTGATTTGCCTTCAATTCAAGAAAAATAGGATCTTGGTCTTGCTTCTCTTTTACTTCTGACACTAATGATGATTCTGCCCCATTCATCACCACTACTCCTCCTTCTCTGGAATCCATTAGTCAAACTCCCAATCAGGAAAGTCTATGCACATCTCTTGCTAGCTTATTCTTATCTTCCTCAAAATGGGCGGTACTACCCATAGACAACCTGCTCAAGGCATCAGCAACAACATTAGCCTTACCTGGGTGGTAAAGAATACTCATGTCATAATCCTTGAGTAATTCTAACCACCTTCTTTGTCTGAGATTAAGCTCTTTCTGAGTAAACACATACTGAAGACTCTTGTGATCGGTGAACACATCCACATGAACACCATAAAGGTAATGGCGCCATATTTTCAAAGCAAATACTACGGCAGCCAACTCTAGATCACGGGTTGGGTAGTTCTTCTCATGAACTTTCAACTGTCTGGAGGCATAAGCTATAACCTTGCCATTTTGCATTAACACACAACCCAAACCAATTCTAGATGCATCACAATACACAACAAAACCTTGTGTACCTTCTAGTAAGGTAAATATTGGGGCAGTAGTCAAATTCTATTTTAATTCCTAAAAGCTTTTTTCACAAGCTTCAGACCATTGAAATTTCACTATTTTCTGAGTTAACTTGGTCAAAGGGGATGAAATAGATTAGAACTCATTTACGAACCTTCTATAATTTCCAGCCAACCCTAAGAAACTCCTAATATCAATTGGAGATGTGGGTCTAGGCCAATTCTGCACTGCCTCTATTTTCTGAGTATCAA
>NW_006239055.1:648364-677646 GCF_000226075.1 Solanum tuberosum
TATGGCGGAATAGAGATAGGACGAGTATCTATAATGATGTCTATACCGAAGTCTATTTCTCTCTCAGGAGGGACTCCAGGAAAATCATCAAGAAAGACTTCTGGACACTCTTTACTACTGAAATTGACTGAATAGGAGGTATCTCAACAATAGAGTCATTAACTCGGACTAAGTGATAGACTCAACCCTTAGAAACTAACTTTCTCGCCTTAAGGTATGAAATGAAACGACCCTTAGGCACTGCTGAACTGCTACTCCACTCTATAAATGGCTCATTAGGAATTTGGAACCTAACAACTCGAGTTCTACAATCAATTGAGGCATAACGTGCATGAAGCTAGTCTATACAAAGAATGACATCACAATCTACCATGTCTTACTCAACTAAATCAGTCATGGTGTTCTTGTGATTGATGGAAATGACACCATCACGATATACTCGCTCAGCTAGAATAGACTCTCCAACAGGTGTAGAAACACAAAAGGGTTCACAAAGTTTCTCAGGAAGAACATTAAAATTATTTGCAACATAAGGAGTCACATAAACTTTCTCCTGGGTCTAGCAAAGCATACACATCAAGAGTAAAAACTTTGATCATACAAGTGACAACATCTGGAGAATTCTCTTGTTCTTGACGACTAGTTATTGCATAAAGGCGGTTTGCTCCTCCGCCAGTACCGAAAGTAGCTCCTCTAGGTGCAGCCCTTTCTGGTGGAGCAACTGATGAAGATTGGGCTCTATTGCCCTGATTTCCATTACATTGCCAATTCTTAGGGTACTCTTTCATGAACTGACCATCTTGTCCACACTTGAAACAACCTGTGGAGCCATCACGACATTTACCTGGGTGGGTTCTACCACACCTAGCACATACAGGAGCCCAATTACCTCTTTGTGCCACACTACCCTATGACTGTGTAGGTCTAGCTCTGAAGTGCTGTGAATTCTGACTATTGTACTCACCTTTGTTTCTGGGTTTAGGTGCACTAGCAGATGATGGAGCAGGTCCCTTTTGCTTTTGTTGGAAAGAAGACCGGTTCACATTATTTCTTTGCTGCCCGGACTCATTCCATGTCTTCGCTTTCTTGTTTCCAAACTCCTCTCTATCCCTTAGCTTCTTTTCATCAACCTACTGCACATAGACTATCAACCATGCTATATCCATGTCTCCAATTAGCATGGATGTCTTGCCCTCTCTTCTTGACAGACAGGACAACCCAATAACAAAAAGACTCATCCTATTTCTCATATCCCCAACTATCTTCGGAGCATATCGGGAAAGTTGGGTGAACTTCAAGTTGTATTCATGAACACTTAGTGAGTCCTTCTTAAGGGTGAGAAACTCTCGTACCTTGGCCTCTCTCAGTTCTCGGGGAAAGAAACGCCCCAAGAAGGCCTCCTCAAAACAAGCCCAACTCACAGGTGGTGCTCCCTCAGCTCTACCCTTCTTCCACTGGTCAAACCAAGTCCAAGCAACAATCTTCAGTTGATATGCAGCTAGTTCTACTCGTGCACTCGTGCAGCATCAGCAACATGCATAACCTCAAATACCTTTTGCAATTCCTCAATAAAATTCTTTGGATCCTCAGTAGTTCTTGAACCAGTGAAACTTGGAGAATTCATCCTCAAGAACTCTCGAATCCTCGAAGTATCAGTCACTTCCTGTCTAGCTCCTCTTTGTTTCCCAACCTGGTTAATCACAGCTTGGTTTAACATTCGAATTGCTTCCCTGAGCTCAGCATTTGTTACTTCTCCTTGGGGTTGCACTTTAGGTGCATTAGGTACCCCTTTCTCCTTCAACGTTCCTCCTAGCAGGACGACCTCAAACAGCTCTTCGTGGAGGCCTGATTAACTGAAAGACATGCACAAGCACAAATTTGAAGAAACTTTTTAGAGATCAAACTCTAACGCACGAAATGAGTGTGAAAGAAGTGACGTAATTTCCAAAGTGTTGCACCCTTCTAATTATAGATGTGGTGCGCTTCACACTGATAACTAGGACTCTACAGACACTTCTTCATAGACTCCCTAGGACTCTTGAACTATGTGCTCTGATACTAAGTTTATCAAGCTCCGAGCCTACACCCTGGGCGGGACTGGCACTCGAGAATCATTTCTGGCCCCAAACAAACCATAGGCCTCGCTAGACTCTCAGCGGAAGACTCTAAGCATTATTACAATGATCAAATGCACTTATAAAACAACTGTCTCAAATTAAACTCAGAATGTTTAAGGATAAAACATTCAACTAGCCATAGATGGCAACTCAATTCTTAACATAAGAAATAACAATGTAAAGATAACTGAACTATTAACTATCTATGAAGCCTCTAAAACAAGGAGGGATGTTGGGACAAGACCCCCGATCATCCTAACAACTAAATTACTAAATCAATGTAAAAGGAGCCCTCTAGAAAGCAAGGAGGCTCACCAACTAACTCTGAGTGCTCAACTGGATCAACGAGGTGCTGGATGTTGTTCATGGTTACCTGTGTCTGCATCATAAAATGATGCAGGCCAAATGGCATAAGTAAATTAAACGTACGAGTATGCAAGGGGAATACTAAATAGAGATAAGCTTGAAAGGAATCTATAAAGAACACTTACCTTGGCTTTACTCAACTCATGAATAACTCAACTCAAATACAAAGTAAAACGAAAATAATGGTGCAGTTATACAAAGCATTTAAAACAGTAGTAGCAACTCAATTTGTTAAGAAATGCAATAACAACTCAGTTTACATGTATAGTAATATAATATTGTGGGAGTTTCTCTAACCGACAGCCACCACTATGAGCCTAAGTGATGATACAACATCTTTCCCACGCTGTCAGAACTATCCTATACTTGCTGTCATATAGAACGCCTTAACTAAGTGGATCTAGTAGTCTATGTGAAAAAAGCACTTAAGGAATCATCTAAATAGTATCATCCTTTTCTACCCATGATGGCTACATGGTTTATGGACACTTGAGTTATTATGAACTCGTGTCCCCATATCGGTGTTCAATACTACTCCCAAAATATACTCACCTCATATATTTTTAAAACAAAACTCTTTCTTTGGTTTGAGATAATTACTCAAAACTTAGCTTAAAAGCTCTCTTGGAAATCGGTGTTTCCTTTCTTGCTCAAATGTGAAAACATTTTAACTTTTGGAAATACTTAGTTCCCAAATAATCTTTGAAGAAATGAACTTTACTCTTACTTTTAACCTTTTGACTTGACTCTTAACTTTTCTTGTATTGAAGTATGGATTCAAGGCTCATGATCTCATGTTAATGATGATTTCATGATGTTCAGACATACCTTAAAGTACAGAAATCGACTTGGAAACATAGGTAGGATGCTAAGGAACTAGTACGGAAAAAAGGGGAAAATTAGGAGAACTGGCATCCCTGGTGCGAGGCGCTAGCCTTGAAATTTCAAAGGATGACTTGGGGCGCGACGCCCCTGAGGTCATATTTCAGGGGATGCTTTGGGGGACGTTGAGAGGTGCGGCGCCCCAACCCCTTCCCCAGATTTTCAACGAAATTCCTCCTTCATTTTTCAACTCTAAACCCTCTAATTTCACTTGGTTCTTTTCCCAAATACTTAGAATCGACTTTATGTTCAAAATACACAAGATTCTACTCGAAAACACACCTAAATTCATGAATCAATCTCAAGAAACTTCAACAACAAGAACCCACAAGATTTCAAACGAATTATCATCAAGAACTCATAAGATTTGCTTTCAAAACAATAGAACTTCGCTGAATTGAATCATGATTGGTGCGTGGGTGAACTAACCCAACGCTATGTGATCTCACATACCTCGTAGGGATTAACCCTTGGCGAAATCAACACGCAATTCTCCAAGAAATCGACGAATCTTGACTTTTCTTCTTCTTTTCTCCTATTTTCTCCTTTCTCCAAGCCCTAGCGTGAATTTCCAATTTTCTAAACTGATCTAATTCTGATTAGATCCCAACTAAACCCCTAAAAACGAAATAAAATAATTGGGTAAGGAAAAGACCAAACTACCCTTCCAAAATCCGGATTAGACTTTTCTTATTTGTACAACCAACTTCAAATAGGCATATCTCACTCATACGAACTCCGTGAATTTCCAATTTTCTAAACTGATCTAATTCTGATTAGATCCCAACTAAACCCCTAAAAACGAAATAAAATAATTGGGTAAGGAAAAGACCAAACTACCCTTCCAAAATCCGGATTAGACTTTTCTTATTTGTACAACCAACTTCAAATAGGCATATCTCACTCATACGAACTCGGAATCGCGCAAACTCGGCTAAGTTGGAAAGATAATTCCAAGATCTTTCCTACGGTATCTGGAAGAACACATAAATCATCCTGATCTAGGAGTTATGGTCGTTTGAAGTTGATCAAAAACTCAAACTTAACTAAACCAATTTTCCAGATTTTTCATTCTTTTCTAAAATTACTCTTTCTAGTTCTTTCAAATAGCGAGATGTTATAAAGTTACTCGTCAAAGGCTCAAATATGTCATCGAACTTTGATAAAAGACTCATTTATGTCATCTGTTAAATGTTTGGTTCATCTATTCCATTTCCGTTTGAGAAAAGGCATATTCATGCCATTATTTGTTAAATGAAATGGCATAGATGAGCCAAACTTTTGACGGATGGCATAGATGAATCTTTTCTTAAAGTTCGATGACATATTTGAACCTTTTTCCTTTTTAAAAAAAATGACTCAATTAATGATGTGGACGAATCATAATCGACCACGTATACCAAATAAATCTCTATTATTTTATATGTGAGGTTCTAAAATTTTATCATAAAAGAAAGGTTTATTGAATTTTTATTTATTTTATATGTGAACTTGCTAAAACTTCTACCATGAAAGAAATACACAATAAATCTAATTTCTCCGTTCCCACCCTGCATAAAAGGTACCTTATTCATTACTTTTCCCAATTTGTATATTCATTACTTTTCTCAACTTGTTCTTATTTGATAAATAAATGGTGGTCTAAATGCAAGTCAATACATATTTCTAAGTAATACAATGATAGAAAGAATGAAATCTGATTGTATTTTATGGTCAAAGTCAAACCCTTTTAAAAAAGGAATAAATATGAATATCTTTGACTCCGCAAAACATTAAGATAATTTTTTTTCACTGTAAATAATTCTTATGTTGAGACCAAAATCACATCTTATCTTAGCATTTCATATCAAAGAGTTTAAACATGCCAAGAAAAAGTATTGGTCGAAAGAGAATTGACATAATGAAAATTCTTAATGAAAGGCTCTTAAAAGTCACTTTGCCAAAGCGTCGCACTAATCTCTTGAAAAAGGCTAATGAACTTTGTACAATGTATGGTGCTGAAACAACCATTGAGAGTTTTACCCCAGATAACAATGCTTATCCATTTGGACACCCCTCTGAAGATCGAGTCGGGGATACTAATGCTAGTCGATTTCAAGGACTCGGCTTGGATGCTCGTGGGGCCATGAATTTAGTTTTCAATGATTCCTAAGTATTTTAATTTTTACAATTGTTGTTTTTGTTTATGTGTTTAAAATTATCTTATATAGACATAATTTCGTGAAAGTTTTATCCTCGTTTCAAGAATTTTAACAATAGTTTTGTATGGATAAACTATCCCTAATAAAATTCACAATATTTATGATTTTAATGTTTTTTTATGTTTACAGTGGAATGGGATGGAAAATATTTATTTAGTCTTATAGATAAATACCTATTCAATTTAAATTGTGTAGCATGGAACGAGGATACATATACATCTAAAATCTATTTAGAACCTAAGGAACAAACAACCTTACTAATCCATTTGATTTTGGAGGTGGCATTAGTAATCCAAATGGAGCAATGGATCCTGGATTAATAGATGATATGGATAAAAATGATTATTTGAATTATCTTTGCACCTTGGGCTATAAAAATGATATGGTTCAAAATGCAACTTTGTATTTTTTCGATATGAAAAATTCGACTATATGTCCTTACCTTCTAGGTTGGATTTGAATCTTCCTTCAATATCGATTCCAAATCTTAAGAATTCGATTATTGTTAGGAGAACTGTTACAAACGTTGGAGATGTCAACTCGATATATAAATTGGTGGTTAAATCTCTAAAATATACCACGATTAAAGTAAATCCAACTGTGTTGAAGTTCAATTCCAACACAAAGAAGATTTCCTTTGAGGTTGAAATAATATCAACTTACCAAAGAAAGAGTAATTTTAATTTTGGAAGTTTGGCATGGAGTGATGGCAAGCATTTTGTTAGAATTTCTATTGCTGTGAGAAAATAAATAGATGTAAATAATTCCATTTTGATGTTTTTTTCTTACTTCAATATTTATTTAATATGTTTTTTTTTTTTTTTTTGAGTTTATGATTCAACATATATTGTTCATGTTGCCTTTTCAAGAAGATTTAATACTTTGGACATCATTCATGCGGATATAAAATTTGGAAATATTTCATATATTTGTAAGGTTCTAATTTTATTTAATATAAAGTGGAGACAGGATAAAGCGTCCATAATAAAGGCGTTTACCGTATGTTCTTGATTCTAACACTCTTCAACCATTTTTAATATAAAACTATTTAAAGACATTGAATATTTCCTCAACTATTAATGCAATTACTGGTTCTAGTAAAGAATAAGAGCCAAAATCACACCTTTTTGTAATAAAAAAAGATCACACACGTATCAGAATATTTTGACCAACTGAACACATAAAATATTTTCCTTCCTAAGAATTTTAAAAAATAATCTTGGAATCATATCTCTAGTAAGACTTGAAAGAAAAACCCATGCATATATGAGGTACACATACAACTAGGGGTGTTCACGGTTTGGATTAAAACCGATCCAAACCGAAAAACCAAATCAAACCGATAAAATAAAACCGATTTTATTTGGGTTTGGTTTGGTTTGGTTTTAGATTTTTGAAAACCGATAGTATTTGGTTTGGTTATGGTTTTATTTGAAAAAAATCGAAGAAATAACCGAACCGAACCGATGAATTATATACATATATTTTATTAATATACATACTTAATATATTGTTTTTATAAACAATTTTAAAGATCTTATACATATTTTCATTAAAATTTCTTTATAATTTACTTATTGAAAGCAAAAATGCCCAAGATGAAATATTTATCTTATTGATTTCATGTATATGAGTGTCTTTTTAAATAAATTGTTTCTTTTATTTTTGTGTATGGGTTAATAACCGAATAACCGAACCAAACCAAACTGAAACCGATAATCACCAAACCGATAAATGTATATTATATTTGGTTTGGTTTGGATTTGATAATTTTAAAACCGATTAAGTTGGTTTGGTTTTGGTTTTGACCAATAACCGATCCAAACCAACCCATGAACACCCCTACATACAACCATATATATTTACTCATAATTAGGAATGGCAGAATGGGTAATTTATATGGATACTCATTCAAATTATCCAACCAATTCATTTAAAATACATAAAAAAATAAGTCAAACTCATATGACCCATGTAAAAGTAGGTAGTTAAATAGATAAAATGGACAAAAGAGACTCATTTATAAAAGAAATAAAAGTGGCATTAATATTTTTCTAAGGTGGTCGGGGGTAGAGATGGGTGGGATAAGGAAAAAAAATTGATTTTCTTTTTAAAAACAATTTTTTTGGGGGGTAAGGGGGAGGGGAGGGGATAGTGGTGGTGGTGTTGGTGGTGGTGTGTGTGGGGGGTGGGGGTCGAAGTAGTAAAAATGAATTTAATTTTTGAGGCGTTGGGGTTGGGTTGGAGTTGGAGTTGGGGTTGGGGTTGGGGTTGGAGTTGGGGTTGGGGTTGGGGTTGGAGTTGGGGTTGGGGTTGGGGTTGGAGTTGGGGTTGGGGTTGGGGTTGGGGTTGGGGATGGGGATGGGGTGGGGGTGATGAATGGGATAAGAGATTTTGCTTCTGAAGCTTTTAAGATGATCCCTATAATAATATGGGTAAATATGGATATCCATATTATTTATTGGGTAACTCATTTTTACCCATTTAAAATATAAGTTGAGTCGAGTATTTTACCTATTTTTATTTAACTCATTTTCGATTGACTCATATTCGACTCGACCCGCTCGTTTGCCACTCCTACTCATAATCAATCCATGATTTATCCATATTTTTCCAAGAACTACCTTGCTTTTTTTTAAAGTAAATAATAATAATGTTGCATATGCATACTTACGGTCGAGAAAAGGTCCATATGAAACACAATACATTACAACAAAAGCGATATTTAATAGTAACAAATATTTTGTTTAGCATTGTTGTAAAATATTTAGCGGCAATTGAGTTGATATTATTGTGTCCAAAGTCTCTAAGGTCTTTAGCGACATTTACATAAACTAATATAAATTATAAATACTCATAATTATTATTGCTACTAAAAATAATATATATAGCGACAAATGGTCCTAGCATGTGCCTCCTTCCTCCCACCCACCCCTAAAAAAAACAAAAAAATAACCCAAGGTTGGGTTATAATAAACAATTATCAGGCAAAATGACTCCTCCAGTATTTCCTCTAATATTCTTGCAAATAGATTGAGCTTTTTTGTTGTTCAAATAAGTAAGTTTTATGTCTTGTAATTTGATTCCACTACATGGATTGCTTGAACTGCATTCAAAATTCATTGCTACTTGTGTTGTTGATGTTCCAAATATATTTTGGTATGTCACTTGATTGATCTTTATGCCAGATGCCTGTCAATTCATGAGCAATTCATCAATACCAAGTAGAATCATCACTTAACTTATTTTATTGTTTAACTATAATATTTAATTATTTATCGTTGATTTCTATTTTTTAGATGTCAGGATAGAATAGAAGGTTAGTAGGTCCTACAAAATAAGCTTGCTGGTAGTTTGATGTACCATACGTGTTTCTCCTTTCATACCAGTAGTAATAACATTATTCTCATAGTTTCTTATCCTAGGATTTATGTTTGATTGTTATTTTTATGCTCTGATTATCATATTATTTGTCTATTGTACCGGTCTTTATTTATTGAATATTATGTAACGTTTTTCCTATTGTTTGTTACGTCCTATATTTTTAACACTATTTTGATATGCATTATTTAAGTTGAGGGTCTTTTGAAAAAATTTGTACCTTGACTAGATAAAAATAATTTATATGTATAGTACTCTATATTGTTCTCGAATTCAATATGTGAGATTATAATGGATATATTGTTATAGTTAGATTATTTTTTTTAAAAATATAGGAGTTACCTGGCTAGGACAACCTTGGTTGTTGGGGCAATAGTTTTGATCAATGATTATTGGATTGTCAACATTCTTCATTATTATGTTTTGATAATTAATATTTGTGACAAAACCAGTGCTAGCCCTTGCCCAAGACTTTATCCTTAATCCATTATCAGATCCAGTAAACACTGAATTAATTAATGTCACATTTTGCACACCATCTTCATTATAATCTCTAGCTAGACTTCCAATGCTGCAATACAAATCATACACAATAATATTAGGAATTTATTCAAAATCACTATTTTTCATAGTAAATAATATTCAGTGATTATTCTCATATACAGATATTTTGATTTGATTAGTGAGGAAAAAATAGTAATGTTATTATATGAAAATATTAGGAAATTTTTTATTATTTCAGTGATAATTTGTTTCTCACCATACATTTTTTCAATAAACTGGTTCGGTAAGAAATGTATGAAAAAAATCATGCTCTATGACACAATCTTTTTCACTTATTTATGGTGGGAATAACCATTATTTCTAATAGTCTGTGGACTTTCATGGATCGAAAGGTAAACTAAGGACAAATATAAAACAATTTATATATATAGAAAGGTATATCTAAACTATTTCCTCATTATAAAAAAATAAAAAATTGTAACTCTAAATTCCATATGTGTCACATAAATTGAAACAAAAAGAATAATATATATTAGACTCGTACCGATACGGACCCAATTTATGTGACACGTTTCGTTTTTCGAGAGTCAAACACTTTAAATTTGATCATGAATTTGCTCATGAGATCTTCAATTTTTTTTAAATGAAATTTATATATTTATAAACTACATAAAAAGTACTATAAGTCACAATAATTGACAATTCAAAATATTTAAAAGATATATGAAAAATTTATTGTCAAAGATAGACTTGTTTGAATCTTAAAATTCGAAATGTGTCAGATAAAATTGTGACAGAAGAATTTACCTAACACCATGTCCAGGGCCACATTGAATCTTGTCCATCCAAAGATTTCTTGTGGCAGGACCAATAGATATACAATCATCTCCAGTTTGAATACTTGTGCCACTAATAGTAACACCAATTGAAGATTGTACATGAATTCCATCAGTATTTGGACTAAAATCAGGTGCTATTATTCTTACATTTTTAACCATAACATTCTTGCAGCTATTAATCACCAAGTGCATTAACTGGCTGTTGAGTGAGGTTAAGCCACTAATCACAACATCATTTGCCCAATTGAAGGTTATAGACTGCATACAAAATCAGATATTAAAATACTATTCAATAAGAAATTAGTTAACAAGTTATTGCATACGTCTCAAAATAAGTGTCATTTCAGTAATAAACATAATGTATAGTTTACTAAACTACAAAATAATATTAAACGTTATTAAAACGATGAAGTATAAAGGACATAAAACAAGCTTCTAATGTATGTTAATAAAAAAAATTGCAGCATCACATGTTCAAATCACAAATGTGACATTTAGTAATTTTTTTGAATCCCTACATTAGAATTTTTTGATTCTACTGTTATTTTTTCATCCTTAATTAAAAGTCTGAATTTCAAGCTTTGAAAATGAAAACCTTCCAATAAGAGTAATTTAAGCGAATTCAAATTTGTCAGACTAGTAGATTCAAATGTGGAATAAAAATAAAACGCTATAAATTGAGTACATACCCTAGCTCCAACAGGACAATTCTTCCCTAACTTCCTACAATCCCAAAATCCAGCTCCATTTCCATCAAGAGTTCCTCCGATGACCGAAATCCGGTTAACCTTAATAAACAAAATCCAGTAGCCAGAGTTGCCAAGTGCATTATAATCGGATGGAGCCACAAGGGTTCCATCAATTTGTACAGTAATTTTATTTTTGCATGGCCCTCTAAAAGTAACCGACTTAATCATGTATTTTCCACGTGGAACATAAATGGTAGCCGCGTTTAGTGAGCTACACGCGGCTACCCAAGCTTTCAAAAAAGGTTGAGTTGCATCACTTTTGCCATCTGATTTTGCTCCAAAATTTAACACACTGAATGTTACTGAAGATGCATTTGAATTCAAGAAAATGAATCGAAATGAAAAGAAGACACAACACCAAAAAGTTACTAAAACCTTAGACATTTTATTGTTGTTGTTGTTGTTTTTTTTCTCTATGTTAGAGGATAGGGGAAAGGGGGTATTTAAAGTGTTTTTTAAGTAGTGGGACTGATTTTGTTTTGGATTATATTAAGGGCTCATATAGTAGGAGGGATAAGGAATAACTGATCTCGAAATTACTTTCAGAATGAGTATATTCTATGTTTTGGTTAGGATAACTTATTCTGAAACTAGTTATCTCGAGGTTATAATGTTATTATTATCTCACATCTAGGATGAAATAATAATTTTGGGATAACTTATTCTCCAACCAAACGAGTCGTAACTGTTTTGATTAGTTAATAATTTTAGAAATAATTGGACAATGATTAGAATCACAAAAGCTAACTAACCAATAAAAGGTCAGAGCTTACTTTAATTTCATGTTGTGATATGTACGGCAACCATGTGATAAGAGCATGTTTGCCTGTAGCATCTAACCATGTGCATGTACAAATGTATTTAGTCGTAGATTTTGAAGTTGAAACTTAAAAAATCGAGTTTTTGAATAAAATTGTATTTGACAAGATCGAATTTTCATAATTTGATCAAACTGATATTTGAAGATAAATCTTCAAAATCTAATTTAATGAACTATGATTAGAAACTAGCATAAATAGTCTTGTTTTTTTTTAATTTCTCACTCGATTTTGGGTACTTACAATGTCAACTAGTTTGAATTTGCATCACGTAAAAGATTTATTAAAAAGAAAGTGTTTCCTATTAAAATTTAACTCATCTTTAATGCTTAAACACGAGATTTCTAATTAAGTGGAGAAGAATCATATTCTAATGATAATTAATATAGTCAAGTAGTCATTTTAAAGTGGCATATTTATTTAGGAAAAAAAAGGAAAATTGCATGTGCCAAGTCAAAATAATTAAAGAACGGCTATTCAACGTCATATTTATGTAGAGCATAAATTGGAACTAAGGAATATGGAAGAGGAAATAAATTGATCAATGATTGTCTCATCATTGGTTCATTAATCCAAGTTATTTTTTATTTGATTTTTTTAGTACTGCTTGATAAGTTAAAAAATCCTAAATTAATATTCATCATTTTATCACAAAATGTAGAATTTTATGTAAGCAGTGGTGTCACTTTCAAGTTAAACTTTTATTAAAGTAAAAAAATATATAAAGTGATTTTGATCCCATGAATAGACCTACAAACACACTCTTAGTTAATTATCATCATTAAAAAAATCTTAAATATCTCATCAACTTTGAGAAAAGGTTCATCTATGTTATTCGTTAAAAATTTGACTCATCTATTATTTTTGTATAAAAAAAGATTCATTTATGTCAATATTTATTAACTTTGAGTGTCGCGTGGGCCTTCATTCTTGAAAGGGCTAAAAGTAGCGCCTTCGCTTTGTTTGTAATGAAAAGGAAAGATAAGATCTTTGGTTATCTTTTCCAGGGGAGGACTTTCTTGATCGCCTCATTCGGGTTAAGATGTGGCTAAAGTCTCTCCAAGGATATATTGTGTACTTTATGCTCGAGGGATGAAATGACATAGATGAGCCAAACTTTTAACGGATAGTATACATGTGTCTTTTCTCAAAGTTTGATTTGACATATTTGAGCCTTTTTCCTTTTTAAAAAATGATTTAATTAATTTCGTGGCTGAATCATAATTGACCACGTTAAAAAATGATTTTGCATAATCAAAACTATTTTCAATTAACAAATAATGGTATGAATGAGCTTTTTTTCTCAAACGAAAATGGCATAGATGAGCCAAACTTTTAACGAATCATATAGATAAACCTTAACTTTTTTCAAAATTCGATGACATATTAAGTCTTTTCCCTAAAATACTAAAAAAAAAATCAAAAAAAAAACGTTTTATATATGAATATTCTCCAAACAACTTAGAACTTTACCAACTTATAAAGGCAGATCTTAAACTTTAAGATGTAGCAAAGCCTCATCAACAAATTAGTCAGTTAAGTGCATGAATGTGACTGTAATTAAGTAAAACAAATTCATGTCATATTGTTTGATTTGACATGAAATTTAATTAAGAAAAAAAAAATTGAAACTTCTGATATAAAATAAATCAAAGATGTTTACATGAGTATAAATCTCATTAACGATAAAATGACCATTTTAAAGTTATATTGTTACAAAATATAGGATATGTCATTTTTTTTTTAAATTGACTGAAAAAAAAGTGTTATTTAAATTAAAACAGAGTATTAGTTTCTATTTTGTCAACGTTAATATTAGGCTTTAGTTGACAAATGAAAAAAAAAATAGACACATGGGATCAATGAGTGATGGAGTTTTTTCAGGCGAAATAATCGCCTTTCACATTCTTTCATATTACTAAAAAAAACTAAACAATTGGCTATATAGATAAGGAGTTGAGATTTCTCAAGCAAATTTTGGATCAACAAAAGTCAGGATTTTTAATAAAGGATATTAAAATACAAAGTAAAATAATATATATATATATATATATATTTATATATTATTGTTATGGATAAAACACACAATCTCAAATTATTAGTAACTTAATAAAAAAAAAAATTGTTTGAGATAATATTTTAAAAGTCAAGTAATTGTGTGAGAAATCAACTCGCACATCTATTATGTGTAAAGGAATAATATTCCTTGTATATATATACTTTAAAATTTTATTTCAAATTTGTTGATATGCTTGTAATCATACCCGCCCAACCCGACACAATTCATTTAGATTTGAATTGGGTTATGACCCGTTATCTAACTTGTTTTGATCCAGTCCAGTTTGGCCCAAAATCTTGATCTATTTATTGTCCTAATCCATTTTGATCCGTGATAATTTTAAGTATAGAATGTAATCACAGAAGATTTTTTTGTCCAATTCACAATAGGAGGAGTTGGATGATTGGGCACGTGGAAAAGTTCTTGACGTTTAAATTTTAACAGATATTACGTAGTGGATTAAAATCGTACTAATATTTAAAATATGAATGGATTATTAAAATTGTGATGTCACTTCTACTATTCCATTGGTGATTCCTACTTCACCTCCACAGGATGATACTATTTCAGCAGTGCCTCCTAATATCTCCCCACCACACATTAATGTTGTTCCTCCTTGTGTTGTACCTATTACTGATCCTGTTGTGCTCCCTGTACCATCTGGTGATGTGATAATGGATTCTAGGAGATCCACTAGGGCATCTAGACCTCCTATTTGGCAAAAGGACTATGTAGTACCTAAAGCTCATAATTGTATGTATCCAATTGGTAATGCTTTATGTTATTCTGGACTTACCAATCCTTCATAGCACACACATCCTTAGAAAACTGAACCTACATCTTATGGTGAAGCTACTAAAGATGATAGGTGGGTTGAGGCTATGAAAGCTGAAATTACAGCTTTGGAGGACAATAAAACATGGAAAGTTGTCACACTTCCACCTAATAAAAAGGCTATAGGTTGTAGATGGGTATACAAGATCAAGTATAAGGCCAATGGAAACGTTGAAAGGTTCAAGGCAAGGCTAGTTGCCAAGGGATATAGTCAAACAGAAGCCATCGACTACCAAGAGACTTTTTTCCCAGTTGTTAAGATGGTAACTGTGAGATCAATTCTTTCTATTGCAGCATCTAAAAATTGGGACATTCATCAAATGGATGTTTATAATGCTTTTCTCCAAGGAGATTTGCATGAAGAAGTGTATATGACTCTTCCACAGGATTATGCATGTTCAGATAAGGCAGGGAAGACATGCAAATTGCTAAAGTCTTTATATGGACTCAAACAGGCTTCGAGGCAGTGGAACATCAAGTTGACTACTACTCTCATTGAGTCCGGTTTCTCTCAGAGTCACTTAGACTATTCTCTCTTTACAAGGAAGGTTGATTGCTACATTGTAGTGGTTCTTGTATATGTAGATGATTTACTCATCACTGGCAGTCATGGTGGCCTTATTCAAGAGACCAAGGATTGCTTGCAGCGTGCTTTCAAGATCAAAGATCTTGGTCCCCTCAAATAGTTTTTGGATATTGAATTAGCGAGAAACAAAGATGGTATTCTCATGCATCAATGCAAATATGCTTTGGAACTGATTTCAGATGCTGGTTTATCATGATGTAAGCCTGTCTTAGCTCCTCTTGAATTGAACCATAAACTCACATCTGTTGAGTTTGATGTCCATGTTGGTTCCTCTGAAGATTCTTTGTTACCTGATCCTACCAGTTATCAAAGACTTATTGGTCGACTGTTATACATTACTATGACCAGACCAGATATTTCATATGTTGTCCAGAACCTGAGTCAGTATATGCACTCTCCCAAGTTGTCCCATATGGAAGCTGCTCTTAGGGTGGTGAGGTACTTAAAGTCAGCCCCTGGATTTGGTATTTTGTTATCTTTCCAGGCAGGGTCTACGATTCAGGCCTTTTGTAATGCAGACTGGAGGGCTTGCCCAAACTCCAGAAGGTCCATTACTGGGTATCTGATCAAGTTTTGTGATTCTCCTATTTCATGGAAATAAAAAAAACAGTTCACGGTCTCTAGGAGCTCGGCTGAGGCAGAGTACAGGAGTCTAGCCTCCATTGTTGTTGAACTAGTCTGGTTAGTTGGTTTATTCAAAGAACTTGGGGTCACTGTTTCATTGCCTATTCCTCTTCATTGTGACAGCAAGTCGGCCATCCAGATCGCTACGAATCCTGTTTTTCATGAGTGCAACAAGCACATTGATATAGATTGTCATTTCATTCCATGATGAGTAGCAGTTTTATAGGGTCGCCAAACATCCATGTGTACTAATTGAAAATTTTCAGAAGACTTGCTATGACTTATTGGAAAAGGAAGTCTACATTGTCTTGCTCGTGGACAGACATCACAATTGTTCAAAGTAGCAGAACTATGAAAAGGTAAAGCATAAACTCTCTTGAGAACTGGAATGGGAACATGCCCCATTCTTTGATGCCAAAGGTCCTCAGACGCCATGTTTTTTTGCTGATGAGCAACCCTTCCTCTGAGAATCCTCCTTTTGTTTCATGTTGATCACATATAAACCTTCCAGCTCCCTACCAATCTCCTTAACCTTCCCAGTACAGAGATCCTGGAGAAGGAAAAAATTTGGATAGAAAGAAGCACAACAGTTAAGTTCTTTTGTCAATTTTGACACTGACAAAAGATTAAACTTAAAAGCTGACACACAATAAATGTTGGATATAGTATCACCTCCAGATAACTGGCTACTTCCAACATGTGTTATCTTAGTAGATTCTCATGTTGGCAATTGAACTCTCCCTGCACTTTCTATTAATGTATCACTTTTCAACAAATTCTTATCTCCAATCATATGGTTAGTTGCACCAGTATCTACAATATTCCATTCATGATCATCTTGCTTATTAACAGGTTCAAAAAAACAATTACCTGCCATATGTGCACTTCCTTCATTGACAGATGTATAATTCAGCATGGCTAACACCTTTAAGATGACAATGATCACACTCCTTCAACTTGTAACAAATGGCTCTACTATGCCCCTTCATATTACAATGATCACAATACAAATTTTGTTTCATGTTCTGATGCTTGTTAGCAAGTAATGTTGTAGGATCAACTCTGTCAAGCGAGTTAATTGGTCCTACTACAAGTTGTATCTTCTTGAACTAACATGGCATAAATTTAATTTATACTAGGCAATGGCTTCATCATTAAGATTTGGTTACGAACATGACTATCATTTAGACCCATTAAGACCTGAAACAGTCGTTGTTTTTTCAAAATGTGCAATAAAATCCCTCACAATCACAAGGACGGGGGACTAGAGTATTGTACTCATCCCATAAGTCTTTCAGCTTAGAAAAATACACCGAAATAGTAGAAATCCCCTGTGTCAATATGGCAATTTCTCTATGTAAGTAATAGGATCGTGAATGTTTGGTATGAAACGAAAATGTTTTCTAATTTTCTCATGTTTGGTTGGGTTATATGTTTTGGAAAATGTTTTTTTCAAATCAACTCATTTTCCTCAAATTTAAGGAAAATGACTTCCCTTCAAAACTTTAGGAAAACATTTTCCAAAACTCTCTTCCAACTTCAAATTACAATTTTTTTTGTTGAAAAAATCAATTTATTTTGTCCCTACTCTCAAACCACAGCCCCTCCCTCCAAAATAAATAAATTTAAAGCTTGTTTTTAAAAAATATTTTCAACTTCAAAATTTTATTTTTTCACCCCGATTCTCGACCCCAAAAAAAATCTAAGTTTGTTTTTAAAAAATATTTTCAACTTCAAATTTTTATTTTTTCGCCCCTACCCTCGATCCCCACCCCCACCCCCAAAAAAAAATTTAAGATATTTCTCAAAAACATTTTTCATTCATAAATCAAACACTAAAAAAAAAATTCGGAAAATATTTTCTACTCACCAACCAAACATGAGAAAATAAGTAAAAAATCTACTTGTTTTCTAGAAAAACATTTTCCTTCATACCAAACACACCCTTAATCTGATCTTCAAGCTTCCATGGAATCTGTGTTGGATGTGTGTCTTTGCACAAATATCTGAAACTTTACAGTCAGTTATATCTCCAACATGCCAAATATACTACGAACTACCTAGAAAGTAAGAATTTAAAAAAAATATATAGTTGTGGACTACATTATATAATCTAGGAGATACTCTAACTCAAATAACTTTATGCTTTATGATTTACAAGAATTTCTTTTAAAAGATTATATTAAAACTATTTACTCCATTCTCTTAGGTAGACTAACTTTTCTAAGGTCCTTTTCTCACAAAATTCAATTTAGTATTCCCATCAAGGATACTTACGTATGAGTTATGACTCATGCAAACAATTTGCAATGAACACAACTTGATAAATTTTATACTTGGAGTAATTGACAAATTTTTAAATTGAATTTCATAAATTCATGAATATTTTAATGTTATTTTTAACTTCTTTTCGGAGTTATCATAAAACCCTTTTCATTTTTGTTATTTTCTAATCTTAATATCTATATAACATGAGGTGTGTGCGCGTGTCTATATATATAAAATGTATAAATAATATATTCTCTACAAGATTAAAGAATAGTTTGATATTTTTGACATATATTTAATTTAAGACCATAAAATTCAAAAATTATTTACCTAATATCTCTGCCTGGGTTTGGATCCCGTCCAGTGGAGATCTCCTCCAGTGCCTCCAGTAGGCCTTTAAATTTATTACACGTGTCTACTTATATATTCAATGGACTAGATTAATTTACTAACCAAAGCCTTAAACTATAGAATATTATAAATAACACTTATGTCTTAACCCAAATGAATAAACAAATATTCACCACACATGACATATTAATAATTTCAAACTTAATTACTTACGTCTCCAATCTTTACAACTAAATATGTACACAAATCCAAAACCTAATAACTTTGGAGGAAGTAAAGCTTACCAACCAAGCTTAACTCCAACCAACTAGTGAAAATCCGATCTACAGCCACCACACTCATAGCGTCAGTATGAAATAGTGTACCGATTATATATGTAAAGATGGTAAAATAATATAACTGAACACGAACGTCACACTACCAACAACTTACAACCAACCTACTTGGATCGATTTTTATTCTTTTTGTCCTTAGCAATCGAACTTATGCATGGTGAGACATAAATTCTTTGAGAGCACGGAATATACCTTGTCAAACATTATGATGTGAAAACATAAATTTATAATCCACGAAAAAATGAGAGTCGAAAGTGCCCATGACTTGAGGCCATGAAGGACATTGGGCCTTAATTATCTCTACCCTTTATGAATTGGGCTTGTCATTCGGAGCTCTACTTGGCCCCAAATAAAACATCAATGGCGACTTGATACTCATTTTTCTAGGGTTTCTGATTCTCCATAAGCAGAAATCGAAGGCAGAATCACCGAGAGATAGAAGAAGAATGAAGACTATACTCTCATCGGAGACAATGGATATCCCTGAGGGGATAACCATCAAGGTAAAAGCAAAGCAAATTGAAGTTGAAGGACCAAGAGGAAAGCTGACTCGCAATTTCAAGCACTTGAACCTTGATTTTCAGCTGATAAAGGATGAAGAAACTGGTAAGAAGAAGCTAAAAATTGATGCTTGGTTTGGATCTCGGAAGACTACTGCTGCTATTCGAACTGCACTTAGTCACGTTGAGAATCTCATCACTGGTGTTACTAAAGGGTACCGTTACAAAATGCGTTTTGTGTATGCACATTTTCCTATCAATGCTTCAATCTCTGGTGGGAACAAGTCTATCGAGATTAGGAACTTTCTAGGCGAGAAAAAGGTACCTTTTTTTTTTTTTTTTTTACTATTTCTTCAATTTTATGTGGTTTTATTTGTATACTATTGTCTCTTTTACAATTTATTTGGCCTATGGACAGAAATTTTGAATCTTGTTAGTCGTTTATGTTAAATATACCAAAATGCTTGTTAATCTTGTGGTTTTAGACATGTCGTTTGGAAAGTTGTCAAACAAATTGAAACGGAGGGAGTATATCGTATCTGTGGTGCATTTGCTTATGAAGTTGATGTATTTAACTGCTAATATTTCTATTGCTGATGCGGAGTAGATTCCTAGAGCAAATTGGAAATTCTGTTAAAATACGAACTTTTTTGCTTTTCATAAAAAAGGATCATTGTCATTTGTCAGGGCTTTTTACAGCTTAGTTATCCTTAACTGTATGTTAAGTTATCAATTGTCTTGTTTTGCAATTGAGAGGTCTGAGAAATTAGTCTTAGGTTGGTTAGTTATTAAAATGTAGATGTATTTGGATGCTACATGTTGTAGGCGATATTCATTTTTAAGCGGCCTCTGAAAAGACTAGTTTTGTATTAATAGGATGACTTATTTATCAGCATTGAGCAATGCTCGTCTGAGTCCCCAATTTGGCTGAAACTTGTGTCTTAACCTTTAAATAAGGGCGTGCACTTAGACAGTGTTATTATACTATTGTTTGGGTTATTGTTTCTGTTAAGTCAAGTAGTTTGTAACTGTCTAGTCCACGCTTCTACTTTATTTCCACAAGTAAATAAATGTGAGGAACTAGAGTCTAGTTTTGTCACCATAGTATGGGGATCACTTTGCAGTAGTCTATACCATTTCTTGTTTGAATAATGTTATGGTGCTTAAAATGCTTTCCATGATATGTGTGTCTGTCACAAATTTTCTTGATGGTCCACCTTTGAGATGTTACTGCAGGTTAGTAAAGGAACTAACTTCTTTACCATCACTGTATCAGGTGAGGAAAGTCGATATGCTTGATGGGGTTACAGTTGTCCGTTCTGAAAAAGTTAAGGATGAATTGGTATTGGATGGAAATGACATCGAACTTGTTTCTCGGTCTGCTGCCCTCATAAACCAAGTAAAACTCCCATATCTTTTCCCCTCTATATGTGTCTATTCATTCATACATAGAGTTCTGCATGTTTACTAAACTCACTCTCTTTCTTTTGACAGAAATGCCATGTGAAAAACAAAGATATCCGTAAGTTTTTGGATGGTATCTATGTTAGTGAGAAGGGAAGAATAGTTGAAGAAGAGTAAGTGCTAGGAAACTGGTTCTAAGATCATACACCGATTTCATAAGAACATATTTGAAGTTAAATCAACAATTTTGGTACTAGATGACTACATATCTGTTAAGGATGGATGCTTTATTTGGACTGTTTATTTATCTTCAGATCAATTTCAATGTCGTTTTTAACCTGTTGGTTGTTGCCATTTTGAGTTTCTCCAAGAAAGTGTTATGAAGAGATACCATGACAATGCAACATTCTTAAAAAAAAAAGGTTTTAACTTAGTGTATGAGGGATTTGGTTGATGTTAAAGTTGCTCAATTCCATGAATTTCAATCCCTTCATCTCTCATTTAAGTTTAATACTATTATTTGTGTTTTGTGTTTGTTTGATACTATTAAAAATATTGGATAATAAGTTTATTTTTTAATATTAACAATTTTAAAAACATTTTAGTTATTCCAACAATTAAGTTATTTATCAATATTCTTTTTAATAAAATACATTATCTCTGTTTCAACATTTTTATCTTTTTATTTTTAAATTTAGCTTAAGCACTTAAAAAGTATTTTTAAGTACGTATACCTAAAAATTACTTAAATTTTGCTGAATCAATCATCTCTAATTCTAGTATTTTCATTAATATTTTGTTACGATTAAATATTCTCAGAAACTTTGTGAATAAAAAATAATCAAATAAAATAAATTAACTTCTATTATACTGTATCAACCTCATTTATTTTCTGTGTATATAAGTGCATGCTTTAATATATCATTTATCGTCTTTTAGTTTTAACTTTTTTTCAATTACCAAAAGAAAGAATATATTTTTATCATCTTTCACATTTCCATTTTTAAAGAACTGCATTTTGTGGAGAAAAGTGAAAAAGACAAAAGTAAAGAAAAGGGAAAAAGAATAGGGGCACGGATGAGGAGAACTGGGTGGGGTGGTGAGTTGGAGGTAAAAGAGTACAAATGGGCTCACAAATCCAAGTGTCAAAAATTGAATGGGGTCTCACACAATTATGGTTGGTTGGATCTCTGCCATCTTAAAATTTTTCGTTAGTCAAGTATATGAGTGTTTTTAAGGCTGTCAATAGTTCGGAGATAAAAATAACGATTCACGTTAAGTTCAGAGATATTTTCAATATTTCTCTCTTAATCTTTTATAAATAATTTTCTTGAAAAATATTTTTAAAAATATTTTTTTCATAGATTTGAAATTGTAGGGGAAAAAAAAGGAATAATATAGTTTGTGATGGTGAACGTCATCCATGATGGCAGCGCTACTATGTTATTATTGAATATTTAATTGTGGAATAACATGCCAAATGATAATTAATTAATTAATTAATTAGATAAAGCTTAAGTGTCGCCTTTGTCGTCGGTTAAACCAATCAAAAGAATATTTCCCATTTCCAACTTAATTTTCCACCCAAATCCAAATCTAGGAAAATAAGTTTTTAAAAGAACCAAGAAAATTATTCTCTCTATCCCTAATTACTTGTCCATTTTTTCTTTTTAGTTATCCCTAATTATTTTTCAGAAATGACATATATTTTTTACTTATTAAATCTTCAATTAATTACTTTGAAAAATGTAGAATTTCTTGAAAACCTTAAATTTTTAATTCACCTACTTCATAATTAATAGGGATAAAATGGTAAACTCACTATATCAATAATTGTTTTCTTAATAGGTGTGTCAATTCAAAAATGAAAAGAAATAAGGTCTATAATAAATAATAATTTAAGTTATATACTTTAAAATTGTAAAAAAATAAATAAAAATTACACTAACAATATAATTTGAGTAAATATAACAAGTTTTATGTCAACTTAAATGGTATAAAATATTTGTACATTGTCAAGACATAGTAAAACTTATGTATATTTTTTTAAATACATAGAAGTTAAATAATTTATTAATTAGTATTACACGTATAAGCCACGGGCTACAACAATCAACGTAGAACTAACACTTTCGGTACCATGAACTTTTTTCACTTTATTCGGAGTTCAACTTCGATTGTACGGCTATAAAATTCTGGAATTCAATTTCAAATTGAATTTCAGAATTTTCAAGAATTTGAAAAACAACAAAAAAAAAAGTGATTTCACTCTAAATTACTAAGAAAAAGTCAAAAACACAACTCTAATTTATATTCATGATCAATTACAACCTCAATTTTCTAATATCATTTTTATTTTTAAAAGAAAAATTACCTTTTACAAAGAAAAATCAACGCCCATACACAACTTCAAAGTGTGTTTGGTATGAAGGAAAATATTTTTTAGAAAATGTTTTTCAATTTTCTTATATATAGTTGGCTTAAATGTTTTAGAAAATATTTTCCAAATAAACTTATTTCCCTCAAATTTAAAGAAAATCATTGACCTACAATAAGTAAGGAAAAACATTTTTCAAAACTGTTTTTCAACCTCACACCTTAATTTTCCACCCTAACTCAAGTCTCGGGTATCGATTCCTGATACTAATCAAGACTCGACTCTTAATTCTTGATTCGAGACCTGACTCCCGATCTCTATGCGAGACTCAACTCTCGAATTTCAGGTCAGTCAGAAATTAGATTTTGATTTGGGTGTCAGGCTCTGGATTAGGATTCGAGGTCGGATTTTGAATCAAGTATCGAGGTCGGATCCCAATTCAAGTGTTGGGGTGGAGTCCTGAGTCGGAGGTTGGAATCAAATTTGGGGTAAAGACTTGAGGTTAAATCCCAGGTCAATGGACATGTTTGGGTCCCAGATCGATCGTCTACACCGGGCGTCGAGTATCAAGGTTGGATCCTAGTTTGGAAGTTGGGTATGGAATCGGGATTCAGGGTCGGGTCCCGATTCAAGTCTCGGGTCTTCTGTCGAGGTTGGGTCCTAGTTAAGAAGTCAGGTTATGTTGTCGTTTCTCGATTTGGGTGTCAAGTCTAGGAGATGGGTCTTGAGTCCAGTATCAGTATCGGGACCTGAATCAATCACCGGGATCGAAAGTCGGTGTTGGTTTCAGAGTCAAGATCGGATCCAGTTGGGGTCATGTCTCAAATTGGATGTCGAGGTCAAATTCTGAATTGATCATCGAGATTATGTACAAGTTCGGGTGTCGAGATCAAGTCTTGGATCGAAGGTCAGAGTTAGATCTTGGATCGAGTCTTGAAGTCGATCGATCATTAGGGTTGTGTCCCAATTCAGGTGTCAAGGTTAGAGTTGAGTCTCCGTTCGAATGTCGAGTCTCAGATTGGGAGTCGGGGTCAGATTTCAAGTTGAATATCAAATCTGTCATCGAAGTCCTATCCTAGTTCGGGTGTCGGGTTGGGTCTCAAATATGTTATCGAGATTGTTTTCGTGTCAAAAGCTATTTTCCTAAAAAAAATAATCTACTCTCTAGCAAAAAAATAAGAGATATTTTCTAGAAAATATTTTCCACTCACCAACCAAACATGAAAATATAAACTAGAAACCAATTTGTTTTCTAATAAAACATTTTCTAGGAATATATTTTCCTTTCATACCAATCACGCAACTCAGTTTTTTTATTTATTTATTGCTTAGGAATTACTCCTTCGTCTCAAAGTACTTGTTGTACTTTTTATTTACACGCTCTCAAGAAAATATTAGTTGTTCACCTTATTAAAAATAGTTATCCCAGATTATTTGTAAATTTACAAAATTAAGAGAGAATTAATTTTTTTCTTTCTTACTCTTACAATTAAAATTCCTTTTTGAAAATGTGAGCAAGATTGTCTTTACCACTAAGTAAATCCTTATTTATGATCTCTTAAGGTACATGAAAATGAGAAAGTAGATATACTCCCTCCGTTTCATTTTATATGTCACATTTTTACTTTGCACTTGCATTAAGAAATGATGTAACTTTACCCTTCTACCCTTATTTAATTTTTTTGGAACTCAAGTTTTCAATCAACGAATATGAATTGATTTATTTTGATTAATTAATTTAACCAATAAACATGAATCATTTACTTAGGTTTTTAAGTTGCTCAAATGTATATTTTCAAGGCTAATAACTCACAAGGGTAAAAAAGGAACAATATGGTAACTTATGCATTGATTTTATGAAATGACAAGTATTATGGACCAACTATTTATAGAAAGGGATGACATATAAAATGGGACGGAGGGAGTAATTAATATAAAACGGAGAAAGTACTATTAATGATAAGTGGAAAAAAATAATTAATTTTGTCTTGAAATTTTAAAACAATAAATTATTTATGATATTCCCACTGTTCTATATTAATTGATCATTATACTAAAAATAGTTGTTACATATTAGTAATTGTCTACCTTATTAAATCAAGAAAGAATTAATTTATTTTTTTATATTACCCTTGCAATTAATTTTTTTTAGAGTGTTCACATTTATTTGTAAAATTCCCAAGAAGTTTTTTAAAGGGTAAATTAGTAAAATTATCTTTACAATTATGATTTCTTTAATACAGTGTAAAATAAAAAGTGATCATCTAATATGAGATGAAGGGTATAATTTAAAATCACAATAGATAATTTGAGACTGAGAGACAGGGGCGGAGCCAACATACTGTCGGAGGGGGGGGGGGGTCGATCTGAACCTCCTTTGGTGAAAAATATATTATTATTTATACATGGTTAAAATTATTTTTTATGTATATATAGTATATGTCGAATCCTCTTTTATTAGTTCGTGTATTTACTTCTTCAGATTTTGAACCCTTTATTAAAATCCTAGCTCCGCCACCGAGGGAGTATGTCTTCTATTCAAAGATGTAGCTAATTAATGACTAAAGCATTGGCAACTCACATGTTGATGTTTTACTCAAACCAATGCATTTCTTGGCGTTCTTCATGGATCTTACATAAATCATTAATCTTAATCTCGTGAGTTTTCTTCTAATTTTGAAAAAATATTTTATGTCACATTAATTAGTTACACCAACACATCTCCCAAGGATTCATCTAAGAAATAATTTGAAATTAATTATTTCACATTAGTACGCAACGTACGGTTGACATTTGAATCATTACCTTTATTGTTTTGTTCCTATTAGATCCAAACTAAGAATTAAGAAATATTTCCTTCGTTTCATATTAATTGTTCATTTTTTTCTTTACACGCCTTTTAAAAACCATAAATAAGTAGGATAGTTTTACTAAGTTACCTTTTAAGAAACTTTTTTAGAATTTTACACTAGTTTAAAAAATGTTAAAAATCGATGAGCAATCTCGATTTTTTGTTTGCCTAAAGTCGATCCGAAACCAACAAACTCAACTATATTGGAAAAGGATTAGTCGGTTTGAGGAAATCAACGGACTGCCTCGATTATTACTTAGGAACGTTAAACTGATATGAGTTTACAAACTTGTTTACATTTTAAAAAAAGAATGAATTTTAAAGATAAAATGAAAAAAGAAATACAATTAATTTTATTTCGATTTTGTAAATTGACGAATAGTTTGGGACAACTGTTTTTAGTAACGTGTACAACATATATAATATGATACGAAGGGATTATATATTCTTTATAAATGTACACATAATTAATCTTCATGCTCATTACAACCTTAAACTCCTCACATTACTCCAAAACAACATGTCCAACTTCAAATCAATTGTATCTTTACAATTTTTCTTTTTCTCTTCAATTTCACTCTTATTGCTTATACCTTCTTGTTTAGCTTACAATGTGGTTAATTTTGGAGCTAAAGGAGATGGAAAGACAGACTCAACCGCGCCATTTCTTCGCGCTTGGATGTCTGCATGCAGCTCAACTAGTCCATCCAACGTGTACGTTCCTAAGGGAACGTACCTTATAAGGCCAGTGACATTCACTGGCCCTTGCCGGAGCAGAATTGAGTTCCGTATTGACGGAACAATTGTTGCTCCGGTTGATTATAATGTCATTGGAGGTTCTAATTTTTGGATTTTGTTTTATAAAGTTAGTAGACTTTCTATCTATGGTGGAACAATTGATGCTAAAGGACATAATTTTTGGTCATGTAGAAGATCTGGACATTCTTGTCCTCCTGGAGCAAGGGTAAGTAATTATGTTTTTAATCAACTTAGTATGTAACTTAATATAACAAAAGTTTAATTTCTATAGAATATTAACTAATGTAAAGAATTTTATAATATCAGTTCATTTAGTGTATGATAATATATATATATATTGTTTACTACCGAAAATAGTGATTTGTCCTATAAAACAAGATTTTCTCACTTATTTTTGAACAAGGGAAAAAAGACAAATATATTTCCGAACTATCGTAAATGGTATGCAGATACCCTCCGTCATACTTTAGGGACATTGGTGCCCCTGCCGTCCAAAAAGTAGAGCATATATACCCTTTACACGAATAGACATACACGTGTCATAATCTTATCCACCGACCCGACATTTATTAAATATCGGATCGACGAATAAGATTGTGCCACGTGTCCTTATTTAGATCATCTGTTAGAGTGAAGGGCATATATGCTCTAATTTTTGGACGGCAGGGGTACCACTATACCAAAAGTATGACGGAGGGTATCTGCATACCATTTACGATAGTTTGAGGGTATATTTGTCCTTTTTCCCTTTGAACAAACCAGCTCACTGAAGAAACACATGGTAGGAAGCAAATTACTACTGAAATACTTGGAGCCTTCCAAAAATTTTCATATGAAAACATTACTATTTTTCTCTTTTCTCACCAATTCAATCAAAATATCAGTGAAAATAGTCACAAAATATTTTTTAGGAGAAAACAATAATTTTTTAATAATGATACGTAATTGTTTGTAATATTGAAAAACTTTATTTTGTGTCTCACATAAACTGCCATTAGTTGCGTAAGGCGCCTTTAATTAAGTCTCACAAAATATAAAAACTCAAAAGTATATATAAGAATTGGGTTCACATTTTTATGAGACAAAAAAAATGTCTCGCATAATTAACTAGTATCATCAGTTGTGTGAGACACGTAATAAAGCTTTTCAGAAAAGTTGTAGAATTAGACTCTTTCAATTATTCATCCTTAGTCTATATGTTTTGTATAATAAAAAGTATCTGAACAAACAACGTTATTATAATATTGTGCAATATCTTCAATCACTACTTGATTGTATTTTTTTTGTTTGAATGCAGTCAATTACATTGTTATGGTGTGATAATGTAGTGGTAAGTGGATTAAAATCATTAAATAGTCAGATAATGAATATGGCAATTGATTATAGTAGCCATGTAAGAGTTGAGAAAATAAGAATAAGATCTCCAAGTGGAAGTCCAAATACTGATGGAATTCATATAGAGAATTCAAGAGATATTACTATCACAGATAGCATTATTCAGACCGGAGATGATTGTATATCTATTGGCACTGGTTCTATGAATATGTGGATTCAAAAGATTGGTTGTGGCCCTGGACATGGCATAAGGTAAATTATTTTCGAGGCATATTTAGAATTTTAAGTTATTTTGACTTAATCGGAAAAAAATAGCAGTTCTTTTGTTCCAATTTATATATGTGATGTAGTTTAACTTGGCACGAAGTTTAAGAATTAAAAAAGAACTTTTGAAATTTGTGGTCTAAAATAAATCATATATGTATGTGCAGGTATAAATAATTTCATCAAGGGTAAAATGAATATATATTTTATATTTAAATTGTTATTAAATATAGAAATGTGTGTTTTTTAAATTGTTAAAAGAAAAATGAGTGGTAAAATATTTTGATTGAACCGGTGAGAAAAGAAAAAATAGTAATAAATATTTTGAATGAATCAGTGAGAAAAGAAAAATAGTAATGTTTTCGTATGTGTAAATTAGGAAGTTTTCCACTATTTCATGAGAATCTGTTTCCTACTATGCATTTTTTTCAGTGTGATGTTTTCGTGAAAAAATTATGTTCTATAGCATAAATTTTCACTGATTGATGATAGGAAAAATCTTGTTTCGAATAGTGATTAGTCACGCAACCTTTAGCTAACAGATTTAAAAAAAAAAAAAAATTAAATCGGATAAGCAACAAATTTAGACAAATATATATATTCATTAATTCTAATTCTAAATAGAATATAGAAGTTTATTAGTTGATGAAAAAAAATATATTTTATTTTTGTTTAAAATAAGGGAAAAGGGTCAAAAATACCCCTCAACTTTGGTTTATTGTTTGACTACGCCCTCGCCGTTAAAATGAAGTTATTTTTACCCCTCCCGTTACTAATTTCACCAAATTTACCCCTCAATTGGATGGAAAACCCCAAATTGACTCAGTTTAACCCAAATTTTAAAAAAAGACCCATTCCCCATTTTAAACCCAATGCCC
>NW_006239055.1:678346-738680 GCF_000226075.1 Solanum tuberosum
AGTGGTGGTTTCAGGTGGTCGTTTGGAGGTTGTTTTGGTGGTGTTTCGCCGGAAAACGGAGAAAATGAATGGCGATTGCCGGAGCTTGATTTGGGGTTTTAATTTGGTATAAATGGGTCGGGTTCGGATTAAAAAGAGAAAAAAATGGGTTATTTAATTGAAATTGGGTAATTTTAATTGATTTGGGTTTTCCATCCAATTGAGGGGTAAATTTGGTGAAATTAGTAACGGGAGGGGTAAAAATAACTTCATTTTAACGGCGAGGGCGTAGTCAAACAATAAACCAAAGTTGAGGGGTATTTTTGACCCCTTTCCCTTAAAATAATACATTTTCTTCCATCTGTTTTATAATGCAAGTTTGACAATTTTTGAAAGTTGAAACATTTATCGAGATAGTCGTTAGGGCATTTTGCTGCCCACTTATATAATGCGTTCATTTTATATTCTTATTTTTGTCCTTTCTAATTCCTCATTGGATACAACTCACAATATTAAAAATTTAAATTTTATATTTATTGATTTAAGAAATTCAATACCTTCAATGTAGAATATAGTTACATATATAAAATATTCTTACAAAATTCTAAAATAACATCCAATATCCATTTTTGAAATATCACAGTTTGCAACAAATTTTAAAGTGATAGAAAATAAATTACAATCACAAATAAAATATGAAGAAACATGATTTTATTGATAAAAATATGTAGGTACAAATCTGTTCCTCATTGATTCTATTCTCATAATATTTATCCATGATTTGAGGGTCGTTAGGTGGTATATTTCTCGAACTAGGATGATTGATTTTGATATCTCTATGAATATTTCATGAATTTGTGGAATTTTCGAGATGCCTTTTCAAGGGAAATAGGCATGAACTAGAGTTTAGAGTTGAGTAGCCACCAAGAATCATAATTGAAACCGAGCACACTTTATAGAGTTCCAACTCAAATTAAACACGTCTTGTAAAGTTTCACAAAATTTCAATGTCTGTCATCACATTTTATCTTTCTGATACCATAAATATTACATTTTTATGTCCAAACGCCGACTATATATTTTGTGATATATATTGCAGCATAGGAAGTTTGGCCAATAGCCTAAATGAAGCAGGAGTTCAGAATATAACAGTGGCAAATTCAGTATTCACAAAAACACAAAATGGTGTGAGGGTTAAGTCATGGGCAAGGCCAAGTAATAGCTATGCTAAAAATCTCATCTTCAGAAATCTTGTTATGAGGAATGTTGGCTACCCTATTCTCATTGATCAAAACTATTGCCCTGATAACAATTGTCCACAGCAGGTATAACTTTTTACATTGTCGATGTATATATATATACGTTAATAAACTCTATTTAAAAGTGGTATAATTCAAATTAGATGATTTATAGTTATTACTGCATCCTAAATTTGTACAAAAAGTATATATCTTCTAAGGTAATGAAAATGTGAAGGAAACTAAAAAGGAATTATTATTCTTATTGATAAACGTGATGTTCAGATCTAGTTTTACATAACTATAGATCTATATGATATCTATCACTTTTCAGTTTCCACCAATAACATATACAACTCGTCTCTATTCATTAAGATTAGGACAAATGGAGAAAATTACCTAATATTTTTATCTTTACTAAAATTTAGACCTAAAATCTCATAATTATCAACCATCCATTATCCACCATAAAGAAGAATTGTATGGCCATTGTATATTAACTAGAACCTACTCATTTATATTGTTATTTGTTATAATTAATATTATGTTTTATACAACAAAAAATCATGTTCCAAAAAAGTATTTTTAGTTGTTAGATCGGATATTCCAATAGACTAAAGATCATTATTAGAAAATCAAGAGTACTATATTTTGATAAAACTTTTGAGTACTAAATAATAATAATAATATGTGTGTAATTAAGTTGTAACTTTTTACACATAAATGATCACCAGTGACGAAAGTTATTTCCTCTCATTTACTAACAAAAAATCTTTTTTTGAAAAATAATTTTCTCAACTTCTTTATATTTTTGTGTGTTCGAAATGTATTGCTCTTTCACCTCTAATAAAGTGAAACTCATTTTGTTTATTCTATATATTCTTTTACTAAATTTTAATGCAGAATTCAGGAGTGAAGGTGAGTCAAGTAACATACAAGAATATAAAAGGGACATCTTCAACACAAGAAGCAATAAAATTAGATTGCAGCCAAACAAATCCATGTAGTGGTATCACATTACAAGATATAAAGCTCACTTTTGTGGATCCTCATTTGAAAAGACCAGCCTTAACATATTGTAAAAATGCACAAGGCACACATCGTGGCACGGTCCTTCCTCGGAGTTGTTTCTAAAAACACCATATAATATGTACTAATTATGATGATATGATACATGATACTTGTTGTGTGTATATATTTTCGACTTTTCAACCAATTGAAAATAAAATATAGGAAAAGAAGCTCATTTCTCATGAGGTCTCTTATTTTTTAGTCTTGTTGGTTAGTTTTGAAATAAAGAAATAATTGTAACTATCAATTTTCTCATGATTGTGGTAACAATTTAGTCAGGCAAAATTGTGTCTCTTTTGTTATAAAAAATGGTTTAATAACTTTCGTGATACTTATAAAGTAAGTTGAATTATATACTTTTTCATTACATCAAATATTTTTAGGAAAATTATGCAGAAAAACAAACATATACTAGTTAATTAGCTAATATAGCTATAGTTTGAATTAATAACGGCTCGCAACTTAATTTTAGCTTAGCTTACGTCACTTGTCCTCTTTTATACATATACAAATACAAATTATACACATATGTATATAATTATGTGACATATATACAAATACAATTAGCCTCTCTCCACTCTTTGACCTTTCTCGCTCGCCTCTCTCCTCTCTGTCTCCCAATCTCGCTCGCCTCTCTCCACCCTCTCCCAATCTCTCTTGCCAAATATACAAATACATATATATTTATCAGTTATATATATACAATTATCTACAGATATACATATACAGTTCGTCTCTCTTCACTCTCTGCCCTCTCTTGCTCGCCTCTCTCCTCCCTCTCCCATCTCGCTCGCCAGATATACAAATACAAATGTATACTTGTTACATATATACAATTATTTGACAGATATACATATACAATTCGCCTCTCTCCACTCTCTGCCCTCTCTCGCTCGCCTCTCTCATCCCTATAACATGTAGCTACGAATCGTAATTAGCAAACTATAGATATGAAGCATAATTAAGCTATTTTTTGAGTGGCTATATGTGAAAGTTCCCCAAAAAAATTTAGTGACAATTTTTGTATAATAAAATAGAAGTTGGGTGATTATCAATCAAATTACAGTCTTTTTTGCTTCTATATTATCAATTTTAATGACCTCGTTGAGAGTTGGTGCACACGTTAGGTGTTTAGCAATCACTATTCACTAGCTTACATTGGGTTTGATTACTATTAAAAAATTATTGTTTTTCCACGGAAAGTTATATTAAAAAATGTTCAGAGGTTATTTTCACAAATTTTTTGATTGAATCGGTGAGAAAAGAAAAAATAATAATATTTTTATATAGAAAAATTATGAAATTTTCCACTAATTTAGTGAGAATTTGTTTTTCATCATGCATTTTTTCAGTGATCTGATTAAGTAGGAAACTCATGATTTACAACACGAATTTAACAATTCACTAATATATACATTTGATTGACCAAAAATGAGTGATTGACACACTTGACTAATCATAAAATAAATGGAAGAAAATATTTTTTATTAAAATAATTATATTTACTAACTAAATAATAGTCACTAAAAGATTATTTTTTAGGGGAGACTATTGTTGCTATTATTTTATATTTTTTATTATACTAATTTTATCATATGTATATCAATTGATCAAATTATATAAAAGTATCAAGCCTCTTTCAGAATACTTTTCCTTTTGGTATAATTTATCATCATTCTAAATTAATTTGTTTTGTTAACTTTCGCATATATATAACACTTGATTATTTCAGAATCAACAATTTTTTAAATTTCAACTATTATATTTGAATGTTGTTTCCTTACAAAGAAATTGACGGAAATTAATGGTTAGAAACAAACTACCATACTAGAATTAGAAAAACTCAAACACCAAACTGTAAATCCAAATCAGATTAGAATATATAAATTTTCACATTAAACAATATTGGAAATTGTAATAAATAATATAAGAAAAAAGTACAAAGTTTACTGCTAGAAAAGAAAAAAAAACAGAAATATTTTAGAACTTTGAATTAAATAATTCAAATCTTATATTAATAAATAATATTTTTACTACTGTTAACATCCAAGATAAGATATTGCAATCACATAGCTAACATCTTGTTAACGGTAATTAATCATTAGTTTTAAAAATAACAATATTACAATGTGAAGTTAATAAATATAAATCTAAGAACAAAACAAATAAAAAAAGAAGTAGAGAAATGATTTAGGTTTAAAAACAAGATTGTGAAAGAAGATGAAGGGGGGAAGAAGGTGACAGAGAGAACAATTTTTTATTATCAAAGACGGTAGAGACAACAATATTTTTTAAAAAAACTAAAAACTCCTCACATTTACTGATTTTGATACTTGAAAATTTGAACAGTTAAAAAATGTCCAAACAATGTTATAATAATATAATATCACGAACTGTCAAATCAGTATAATAATAAAAAATCAAAAGCTCTTTTAAACATAGTACGACAAGTGTCACATTCACTATGAAAGAATAACGTTTAGCGACGGATATTAGCGACGAACAATATTCCGTCACTGTATAACGATGGATTTGCGACGGAATAACCATTTTGTTGCAAAATTAACAATTGATTTTTTAATTTATAATATAGCGATGGATTTGCAATGAAATATTTAATTCGTCGCTAAATATTACTACAAAATTTTGGCGCCTAGTTTTTCCTACGGATTTAATAACAAAGTAGGGGTGACAAATTTAATTAATATTGGGCGATGGAATTAGTGCGAAAAAAAGGTTGCTAAACTTTTAAATATATTTTTATAAAATTTATATTATATAGTGACGAAAATATTCGTCAATATAATTTTTTCTAAATATATATATATTTTTAAAAGCGACGGATGTTAGAATCCGTCACTAATTCCGTTGCAAAACTTTTTAAAGTGATATATTCTAGGGCACAAAATTTTCAACATTTCAAGTCCCTCTCTAGAAACTCACGCTCTCAAGCTCTGAAACTCCAATGAAGGCTCTCAAGCTTCCATATGTTCCCAGTCTCCATCTCTAATCTCTGAAGCAAACATTTTGAAGTCTCCATCTTGAAAGGTAAGCGCTCAAACTCTCATCTCCATTTTGATTTCATTTAGCTCAAATCCAAACAAAATAGAAGTATCTTTCAACTCTTCTCTCTGCAAAATAGGAACCCCAACTAAGAATTTAGGTCAGATTCCTGCATTTGGATACCAGATTAACTCGACATACCATTGCTTTCTAGTTTCAACTCGACACACTATTGTTTTTCAGTTGCAAAATATGAACCCTAACTCTGAACTTTTTGGTAAGAATCGTTTCACTTGACACCATGGGCGGAGCCAGCCTTCTGTTAGGGGGTTCATTTGAACCCCCTGCGGCGAAATTTTTTATTATTTATACGTGGTTAAAAATATTTTTTTATGTATATAATAGATGTTGAACCTCCTTCGGTTAGTTCGTGTGTTAGTTCTTCAGATATTGAACCCCCTTATTAAAAATCCTAACTCCCCCATTGCTTGACACACCACTGAAAATAGAGAATTTAGTGGTTTGGGTGTTATGAAAATATGATATTTTAACTCTGAACTTTTTCCATTTCATTTAGCTTGAAGTAAGATTGGTACTTTCTCAAAAATAGGGGTTCTAGAAATTTGAATGTTCTGAAAATAGAGATTTTTTTAGAAGTAATTTTTTCTGAAAATAGATGTTAGGGTTCAAGCAAGCATTTGGAGTTAGGTTCAAGCATTTTACTAGTTTGTTATAGTTTTATATTGCAGGTAACTTTTATTGTTGTAACTACTGACTACCGACACATTCTCTCTCTAAAAGGTATCTCTCTTTTTATCACCTTCACAATAGCTTTCTTTTCCAGTAAAATGTGTTGCTATAAATTTGATGTTTATACTTTTGTTTGGGTCCATTTTTTGGTAATAAATAACGTTAGTATAATATTGAATCTAGTGTTAAACAACTGCTTCTGTTTGATTTTGGTATTCCGATTTAGGATCTTTTGAACTTGTGTGATATATAACTTCTTTTTAGTTTTGCGATTGATATTCTAAAGTGGTTCTTTATGTTTTTGTCAGTTGAAATGTACTCGTGCTGCGAGTTTATTAAAACAACATCTCTATCTAAATCAAAAATATTAAATTAGACATTTAATAATCATCAAAAATTTATGTTCAAGGAGATAATGAACAGTTTATACACTATAAAGTCTAGGCTAGATGTGGTACAATGAGTTGTTGCTGAAATAAGTAATGTGAAACTTCAATAACATAGTAATAAAATGAAATAAAGGATTTCTCAAAGTGTTGAAATAAGCCTCAAGAATCTGTTGAAATAAGGAACTTCTCAGAGTGCATTTAGAAACAACATTGGATAATCTAATGTTCCATGCTGAAATAAGCCTCAATTAAAGTTGACGACTCCTAGAAGTCGGCATTATTAGTTGTAGAATTGTTTGAAATCAATTCTGGTTACCTTTTAGAAAAGCAATACATCATCGCTTTTGAGTTTAAGTTCATCAGTGTCTTGCTTCTCTGCCAGTGTTTAGACGTTGACGCTATTTTGTTTTCTCATGGTGCCACAAGATTGAGAGCTTCCTGATTAACTAAACACGCAGTTAATAATATATTCTATCACGTGCAAGCTAACTCGACTAAATAAACCTCTAGTCCTCATGATGGAAGATGCTAAATGAAGTAAAGCACTTTGCATTTCATCAATGTGCTGCATGATTAAGAAAACAGAGTGAAGTTTGTAATAGCGTCTGGTAGGAGGCCTTTACATGTTCTTAATTCGCCAATTAAACTTGAGAAGAAAATTATATACTGTTATTGTTCCATATTCTTGTTAATTATCAAGACAATCTAATGTTAAAATGTTACAGATATTTGTTGCTATAACCTCATCATCAAGATCTGGTTGATATTCGCTCGAAGTAAGCCTTGCTCTTTATTTCTATCTATGATTTAGCTCAAGATTTAAGTCTCGAGGTATTTACTTTACTAAATCTAATAAGGATGAAGATTGTTGTCATTATCTTGAGACTGTTCGAGTTAGAGTCTTTTTTTTAAGAGATTAATGAAAAGTTTGAAGAATTCTTATTCTGTTGTTGTGGTGGGTGTTTTGGCGATTAGTTCTTGTTGGAAGAATGCATTTCTAAATTTTAACTTGTTCATTGACTTTAGGGATAAGGGTTTGAAAAATTTCTCAACTTTGGTCGGATTTGCTGTTGCGATACTAAACTTTTATGAGAACCTATTACCTCTCTAGACTATTTAATACCGTATTTTAAACATATATATTTGCCCACGTGGACATAAAAAATAATGCAAAATTATAAATAGTAATGTGTCCACGTGGGCACATATATACCTTTAAAATACACTATTAAATAGTCCATGGGGTAAAAAATACGGTATTAAATAGTCTAGGGAGGTAATAGGTCCTTATGAAAGTTTAGTATCGCAACAGCAAATTCGACCAAAGTTGGGGTATTTTTCAGATCATTATCCCTTGATTTTATTTGCTAGAAGAATGCATTCTAGACTTTAATCATTTTCACTAATTTTATTTGTTGGAGGAATTGTTGTACTTATAGAGTAAAGTCATGTGATTGTCTTATAAATTGTCTTTTTGAAATAAAGATTCTTGTTTTTCTAAATTTTTTTACATAGTGGGTGTTAAAGGCTTTTAATGTTCATATTTCATATATTGTGATTTCACGTGTTATCTGTTAGTTGACTTTAAACATGTTCTTCTCTTGATTTTAATCATCTTAATTAGTCATACCTTATAAGGGTAGAGCGGCTGATCTGATAGGTCCATATCTAGTGTAGTATTTATCTTCAATTTGTTTTCTTCCTCTAGTTTTTCTAATTTCAGACAATTTTAGAAGCAAACAACTCCTACCAATTTGGATGATGTTCAGACCATATATAGCTTTACTGAAGCCAAATCAGAGAAAGATAAGTTTGTGAAGGAGAATTAGCTCTTTCTCTTCTGATCTGTTTCACTGTTCAGCAAATCTGATGAGTGAATCTCATTTCAATTACTTCTTTTTAATCTTGAAATCATTAGTTACATGTCATTTTCTACCTTTAAAATAAAATTGATTAGCCAATTACTTGTATATTAGTAAGCTTTACATGTAATGACCTTCTGTTTGTTGCTGGTGAAGTGTAGTATTTGGCTCCTATTTCTTTTCTTCCTCTAGTTTTTCACACACAAGAAAGTGTTGTTTGTACTGCAAGTTGACTGTAATGTTTCAATTCCTTTTGTTTATCATCAATTTTGTGAGATTAATATTGTAAGTAGATAGTTTCAATAGGTTGACTGTAACTAGAATGCTTAAGTATGTTGATTATTTGAATTAAAATGCTTTAATAGTTCAGTAAGTTGACTAAAATTAGAATGCTTTAGTAACTGTTTTGTAAGTTTACTATAATCACTAAGTGCTTTAGTAGCTCATAAGCTTTTTTTAAGTCTGCCTAGTGAGCAACTTTAAAAATTGTTCTTGCTTTGTCAATATGCATATTTTGTCAGAATTTGATGAATATGAATGAGAGTACCTTCTCGTCAATTAGTTTTTTCTTGTTACTAATTACTTTGTAAATTTAAACATTATTAGGTACATGAATAATCCAGGGCGTAGTTGGATGTATGAGAGGTTGGATGGCAGAGGGGCTATTAATTTTAATTTCGTAACTGGAGTGGATAAATTATATAATTTACATGTTCGCAACAGAATCACATGAGTGGCAACAAAGTTAGATGTCCATGTAAAAAATGTCACAACTTTAAGTTCATGGATGTTGAAACTGTTAAACATCACCTTTACAAGTCTGGATTTGTTAATAACTATTTTGATTGGAAGCATCAAGTGGAAATAATGTGATCGATGAGATTTCTTCTGATCAGGATTTTTATGGTGGTGCTCAACCTGAATTAGGATATGATAATCCATATCGACAAATGATTTTTTATGCAGCTGGTCCTAACTTTCCCCAAGGTTCGAGTTGGCAATATTTTAGAAATATTGAATCCGAGTCGTCTCATCCTTGTGAACCTTCAATGGAGGAAGATCCTAATCTCGAGTCTCAAAAGTTATATGATTTGCTACAGGCAGCTGATGCAAAACTATATCCTGGTTCTTCCCTCTCTCAATTTGCGATTGTCTCTCGAATGTTAACTATTAATATGAAGAACAATATGTCACAGAGAGGCTATAACCAAATGATGCAATTGTTGAAAGAGGCTTTACCTGAAGATAACATAGTGCTTGATAGTTATTATCAGACCAAGAAGCTAGTGCGTAGCTTGGGTTTGCCAGTTGAAAAGATTGATTGTTGTGAATCATGATGTATGTTGTATTGGGGTGATGATGAACACCTTACATCATGTAAATTTTGTGGCCATGAGAGATACAAGCGTCGTGTTGGCTCTCGTAAGAGGAAATTGATCCCTTTAGTCAGTCTGGGAGTAAATACTTTTCATGGCCAGTGATTGTCACACCTTATAATTTACCTCCAGGAATGTGTAAAGGGATCAATTTTCTATTACAAGAGCCAACACGACACTTGTATCTCTCATGGCCACAAAATGTACAAGATGTAAGGTGTTTATCATCACCCCAATACAACATACATTTTGATTCACAACAATCAATCTTTTCAACTGGCAAACCCAAGCTATGCACTAGCTTATTGGTCTAATAATAGCTATCATGCACTATGTTATCTTCAAGTAAAGCCTCTTTCAACAATTGCATCATTTGGTTATAGCCTCTTTGTGACATATTGTTCTCTATTTTAATAGTTAATATTCGAGAGACAACCTCAAGTTGAGAGAGGGAAGAATCAGGATATAATTTTGAATCATCTGCTGTAGAAAATCATATAACTTACAGAACAATTAAAAAATTCTAATTCAAATAATCAACATACTTAAGCATTCTAGTTACAGTCAACTTATTGAAACTATCTACTTACTATATTAATCTCACAAAATTGATGATAAACAAAAGGAATTGAAGCATTACAGTCAACTTGCAGTACAAACAACACTTTCCTGTGTGTGAAAAATTAGAGGAAGAAAAGAAATTGGAGCCAAATACTACACTTCACCAACAACAAACAGAAGGTCATTACATGTAAAACTTACTAATGAACAAGTAGTTGGCTAATCAATTTTATCCTTTTAAAAAAAATGACATGTAACTAAAGGTTTCAAGATTAAAAAGAAGTAATTGAAAAGAGATTCACTCTTCAGATCTGCCGAACAGTGAAACAGATTAGATGAGAAAGAACTAATCCTCCTTCACAAACTTATGTTTGGCTTCAGTAAAGTTATATATGGTCTGAACATCATCCAAATTGGTAGGAGTTGTATGCTTCTAAAATTGTCTAAAATTAGAAAAACTAGAGGAAGAAAAGAAATTGAAGACAAATACTACACTTAAAATTGTCTAAAATTAGAAAAACTAGAAGAAGAAAAGAAATTGAAGACAAATACTACACTAGATATGGACCTATCAGATCAACCGCTCTACCCTTATAGGGTATGACTAATTAAGATGGTTAAAATCAGGGAAAAATATGTTTAAAGTCAACTAACAGATAACACATGAAAGCACAATATATGAAATATGAACATTAAAAGACTTTAGCACCCGCTATGTCAAAAAAAAAAAGCAAAAACAAGAATTTTTATTTCAGAAAGACAATTTATAAGACAATCACATGACTTTCCTCTATAAGTACCACAATTACTCCAACAAATAAAATCAATGAAAAAAGTTAAAGTCTAGAATGCATTCTTCTAGCAAATAAAATCAATGAACAAGTTAAAATTTAGAAATGCATTCTTCCAACAAGAACTAATCGCCAAAAACACCCACCACAACAACATAATAAGAATTCTTCAAACTTTTCATTAATCTCTTAAAAAAAAGCTCTAACTCGAACAGTCTCAAGATAATGACAACAATTTTCATCCTTATTAGATTTAGTACAGTAAATACCTCGAGACTTAAATCTTGAGCTAAATCAGAGATAGAAATGAAGAGCAAGGCTTACTTCGAGCGAATATCAACGAGATCTCGATGATGAGGTTATAGCAACAAATATCTGTAACATTTTAACATTAGATTGTCTTGATAATTAACAAGAAAATGGAACAATAACAATATATAATTTTCTTCTCAAGTTTAATTGGCGAATTAAGAACATGTAAAGGCCTCTTACCAGACGCTATTACAAACTTCACTCTGTTCTCTTAATTAGGCAACACATTGATGAAATGAAAGAGCTTTACTTCATTTAGCCTCTTCCATCATGAGGACTAGAGGTTCATTTAGTCGAGTTAGCTTGCACGTGTTAGAATATATTATTAACTGCGTATTTAGTAAATCAGGCAGCTCCAAAACTTGTGGCACCATGAGAAAACAAAATAGCGTCAACGTCTAAACACTTGGCAGAGAAGCAAGACACTGATGAACTTAAACTCAAAAGCGATGATGTATTGCTTTTCTAAAAGGTAACCAGAATTGATTTCAAACAATTCTACAACTAATAATGCCGACTTCTAGGAGTCGTCAACTTTAATTGAGGCTTATTTCAGCATGGAACATTAGATTATCCAATGTTGTTTCTAAATGCACTCTGAGAAGTTCCTTATTTCAACAGATTCTTGAGGCTTATTTCAACACTTTGAGAAATCCTTTATTTCATTATATTACTATGTTATTGAAGTTTCACATTACTTATTTTAGCAACAACTCATTGTACCACATCTAGACTAGACTTTATAGTGTATAAATTGTTCATTCTCTCCTTGAACATAATTTTTTGATGATTATTAAATGTGTAATCTAATATTTTTGGTTTAGATAGAGAGAGTGTTTTAATAAACTCGCGGCTCAAGTACATTTCAAGTGAGAAAAACATAAAGAACCACTTTAGAATATCAATCGCAAAACTAAAAAGAAGTCATATAACACACAAGTTCAAAAGATCCTAAATCGGAATACCAAAATCAATCAGAAGCAACTTTTTAGCACTAGATTCAATATTATGCTAACATTATTTATTACAAAAAAATTAACCCAAACAAAAGTATAAACAAAAAATTTATATCAACACATTTTAATGGAAAAAAAAGCTATTGTGGAGGTGAGAAAAAGAGAGATACCTTTTACATAGAGAATGTGTCGGTAGTCAGTAGTCACAACAATAAAAGTTACCTGCAATATAAAACTAAAACAAATCAGTGTGCAATCAATGTAAAATGCTTGAACCTAACTCCATATGTTTGCTTGAACCCTAACACCTATTTTCAGAAAACTTTACTACTAAAAAATCCTATACTTTTGGAACATTCAAATTTCTAGAACCCCTATTTTTGAGAAAGTACCAATATTACTTCAAGCTTAATGAAATGGAAAGAGTTCAGAGTAAACATATCATATTTTCAGAACACCCAAACCACTAAAATTTCTATTTTCAATGGTGTGTCATTGTGAAACGATTCTGACCAAAGAGTTTAGAGTTAGGGTTCATATTTTGCAACTGAAAAACAATGGTGTGTCGAGTTGAAACTGGAAAACAATGGTATGTCGAGTTAATCTGATATCCAAATGTCGGAATCTGACCGAAATTCCTAGTTGGGGTTCCTATTTTGCAGAGAGAAGAGTTTAAAGATACACCTATTTAGTTACGGCTTGAGCTAAATAAAAAATCGAAATAGAGATGTGAGTTTGAGCGCTTACCTTTCGAGATGGTGGAGACTTCAAAACATTTGCTTCAGAGCTTCGAGATGGAGACTGGGAAGATATGGAAGCTTCAGAGCTTGAGAGCCTTCATTGGAGTTTCAGAGCTTGAGAGCGTGAGTTTCTAGAGAGGGACTTGAAATGTTGAAAATTTTGTGCCCTAGAATATATCACTTTAAAAAGTTTTGCAACAGAACTAGTGACAGATTCTAACATCCGTCGCTTTCAAATAAATATATATATTTAGAAAAAATTATATTGACGGATATTTTCGTCACTATATAATATAAATTTTATAAAAATATATTTAAAAGTTTAGCAACCTTTTTTTCGTCACTAATTTCGTTGCCTAATATTAGTTAAATTTGTCACCCCTACTTTGTTACTAAATCTGTAGGGAAAATTAGGCGCCAAAATTTCGCGCTAATATTTAGCGACGAATTAAATATTCCGTTGCAAATCCATCGCTATATTATAAATCAAAAAATTATTTGTTAATTTTTCAACAAAATGGTTATTCTATCGCAAATCCGTCGTTATATAGTGACGGAATATTGTTCATCGCTAATATCCGTCGCTAAGCGCTATTTTTTAGTAGTGCAAGAGGCAACAAATAGAATTCACCATTAGGGTTCCTCTTCTTCTTCTTTTCTTAGATATTAGTAGCTAAACACTTTTGTTTTGGTGTTGCGGCTACAGGTAATTTTGGAACATCGATTGTTTTAAATTAATGTTGGTTATCACTTACATTACTTTTGTATTCTTGTTTTAGTATTTCATGCTTGATCACCATAGAAATAAATATATTGTCTACGTACTCTTGAACTTGGGAGACGAAGAGGTAGATAGACCAAAGGATACAAAGAGCTCGATCTCTCTTGCATATCACTTGTTCATATTCGTGTTCAGGATTGACACCCGAACACTACAAGAAAACTGTGAATTACATGGGGATTATCCTAGGGATTAGTATGAAAATTTGAAGGAAAATAAGTTTCTTGCGGATTTTCATACTAATGCCCAGGAAAATCCCCATGTAATTCACACTTTTTTGTAGTGGAACGAACATCGGGCTTGGTTACCAAACAAGATGAAATATAAATGCTCACCAATTTAGTCTGTCTATCCTTTGCTCAACGATGTAATTAAACAGTCAATTGGAGTATTCGATTAGAGGATGAGAGATCGTGATCATAAAATCAACACTGTAAATCAGTAATTTGATAACCGTAGTTAATTCATTATATGAGATGTGATATTGGAAACCTTAAGTATGTTGTAGCCCTGAAATTTTCCAACCATTATGTAACATCCGACAATTTAAAATGAATATGAAGAAGCTTGAAATTGGAAGTAGTCATTTTTGGAAAAAAATTTAGAATCTGGAAATTCGGCCAAGTGTGGAAATCAGTGAGTTTTTGGCCAACTTTGAGCAGTCATAACTCCTAGCTCAGGATGATCCAAGAGTAGTTCCAGTTATGTTTGTAAATCCCTTGGAACGATCTTTCCAACGCCACCGAGTTTGTTTAGCTACTTATAAAAAGATCCGTTTCGTTTTTCGAAAATCCGACTTCATATTCTTGTTTAGGGGGTCAAATTGAGTGGGAAATGGGTCTAACCCGAATTTTAGAGCAACCGTATCAAAATCCGAAATTTCCAAGTGAAGCCTTTTTCGAGGGTCTACTTTGAAGGGTCATATCTCCTAGCACACGAATTATTTGGGTGGCCAATAATATATCCATGGAAAGCCCTTTGAGTTAGCTACCTAACGCACTTCGTTTCACCTCATTCGGAGTTCGGACGAAGGAGTTATGCCCATTTTCGTAAAGTCTGTCCGGCAGAAAACGGAAATTCCAGTAGCTAAATTACTGTTCATTTACTGTTCATCCGCCCAAAATATTTTCTAAGTGTTGGACCATTTCTTCCAAATGACATATATTATTTCCTATATATCATTAGTTCATTCCCATCCCTAAAAACATTTCCCTCACTTCTCAAATATTTCTCTCCAACTCAAGAAGAAGAAGAAGTGGGAGCTAGGCTTTGGATTCAAGTTTTTCTTCATCAAATTTCTTGAGAGATCATAGCAAAGGTATGGTGGCTTTTCATCTATGGGTAGCTTTCACCCATAGAGTCCCTTCAAAACATGATTTCAAAGCTTCCAAGTTCTTCAAAACCTAGGGTTTTTATTCTAACTCATGGGTTCCTTCTTCAAACGTTTTCAAATGGTTATTAATGACTTATTATGATTGTATTAGTGTTTAAATGATGATTTATGACGAAAATACTCCATGAACCCATGATTTCTTTCTATTCCTAGTTTATGCCTTTATAAAGTGGGTTGCTTGATAATGAATGTATATGAATCGAACTTGTTTAAATGTCTTTAGATTGTTGAAGTATGTCATTACTCATGCTTAGTTTATGGTGTATTGTTGGTGTATTGGTATGAGAGGCTTATGGCCTTAAAGGCAAAGTATGAGAAATTGAAGTGTTATCATGACATTGTATGAATGAGAGTTCAATGAAGATAATGTGATCATGTTATGAATGTAAAGGTGTTGTTGTAGGTTGTTCACTGATTTGGTTGCATAATTACTACCCTATTTTCCATGCTCTTTGATTCCATTACATGCCTTCAAGGTGTTTGACAAAATGTCCAACTATGGAGAATTGATGAATCGATGCTTTAAAGCTTGAGTTATGAGATGTATGGAAATTCCATAGATGTGTTGATGACACTCATGAATGTTGATGATATAATATGAAGGATTCTTCAATATAAAGTATACCTTGAATTGGTAGGGCTTATGCATCATTTTCTTGTATAAATGATTATATTGTTGATTGTTGAATCCTTGGATCGGTAGGCTTATGGCACCCTTCCACACATGCTTATAATGTACCTCGGATCGGCAGGCTTATGGCACCCTTCCATTAATGATAAGTAATGAACCTTGGATTCGGTAGGCCTATGGCACCTTTCCATAAAGGTTAATGATGAACCTTGGAATCGGCAGGCTTATGGCACCCTTTCATGTGTGATGATGTCAAAGTAATGAACTATTCTATGGGAATGTAGGCTAAGCACCGAGCGGATTTGGTTAGATGGAAACTCCCCCGACAGTTAGGCATGAGTTTCAATGATCGTCTACCTTATCCCATAAACTATGTGCCCGCATAGGAAGCTAGTGGATCCATTAAGCTATATATACCGGTCTTCCTTAGGCAAGTAGACCACCTCTTTTCGGTGTGGGGACTCATGACACCGGATTCCATGACAAGCTCTCATGGTCTATGTCGGTTAAATGCTTACTTCCCATCATGTGAGATTTCATTATGGTTTCTTGATAGGTTCTACAAAGTGTAGGTAGTAGTATGGGATGCTATCTACACATGGCACGAGTAGGCTTTGAAGATACTAAAGTGAGTTCCCTAAGTCTAACGACTATTATGTGAAAGTCCCCTTATGTGCTTGAATGTCTCCAAAAATGGTTTCTTAAAGAATGTTGGTCTATTGATGTTATGTTGTAAAGGAAATGTCCTTATCTAAGGTAATCTTGAGGAACACTTAAGTGTGCTTGAAGAGGTTGTATGGGCGGTCACTTCTTGTCTTACTCAAGTGTGTCTTAAGGTTATATTAGGTAGAGGTCCTATGGTAATGAAATGGCATGTGTTCTTTTAAAGTTAAGCATGGGTTGTATATGAATATATGTTGAGTATGTATACGGTTGGCTATGGTTTTATATGTGAACATTGACTTAGTATGTTATATTGTAATGGTAAATTTCCTTATCTATGGTAACCCTTAGGAATACTTAGGTGTATATGAAGAGATTGTATGGGCGGTCACTTCATGTTTCACTTAAGTGTGGCTTTGGGTAACTTGAGATAGAGGTCAAGAAATGATAAAAAAAAGCTTACTTGTATTTTTTTTCATGAAGTTTTACCAAATGGCATAAAAGCATGTTTCTCCAATAAACGTCCTTTTTAGCATGTTTTTGCATGGCTTCCATGCTTAGTACTTAATTGTGCTAACCCCTTTCTTTCCCTTTTTGACTAAAGTGTAGGGATTTGGAGATGATGACATGTCATGGCTATTTGATAGGTTTCTAAGTGTTGAAGATGAAGACTTGGTGAGTCCTCATATATTCGAGGACAATACCCCATATGTTCTTTTATGTCTTTTTAAGTATTGTTTAAGTTGTGTATGGGATTGGTCCCGAATTTTGTACTCTAAAGTATTAGATGGTTTTGAGACATCATGTATAAAGTCTAGAAAGTCTTCCGCTTGCTATTGTTTTTTTGTATGAAATGTTTTCTTGGTAAAGAAAGTTTTTAATTCATTATGGTTTTTAGTGTTATGCGATGAATGAATGCTAAGAGGCTTGTATTAGACCTCCGAGAGGTCGAGTACGCCGGTTACGACTAGGGGGTGCTCTCGGATCGTGACATATTATAAGTAATTTTATTGTTTCATTCTTGCATTCTTAGTATTTAAATATAAATGAAATACTTTTGGCATACCTGAATTTTAATAATTAAACTAGTATAATTTAGTAAAATAGTTTATTGACAATTTCTTTGGGTTCGATAATCCGTTATTTTAGAGCCACTATATTACTTGCGCGACCAAGTTTTTAAGTTTCAAAAACCTTGAAAAAAATATGTTAAAAGATAAAAATAATGAAAAAATATACTCCCTCCGTTTCATAAAGAATGACCTAGTTTGACTTGGCACGAAGTTTAAGAAAATAAAGAAGACTTTTGAATCTTGTGGTCCTAAATTAAAATTATGTCAAATGTACAAAATTGTCCTTTAATCTTATGGCCTTAAACATGCCACGTGGAAAGTTGAAAGTAAAATGTTACCAAAAAAAGAAAAAGGTCATTCTTTTTTAAACAGACTAAAAAGGAAAGGAGGTCATTCTTTTTAAAACGGAGGGAGTAAGTAATATTTAGAAATTATAACAAAGTAAATACTTTTATGTATAACATACGAAAAATGCATAGATTCCCCCCTGATCTTATCTCGAAAAGTCAGTTACACGCTTAAACTATTATGACGACCTATTACACACCTTTACTATTTAAAAGTGAATTTAGTTACCCCCGGGATGTGTAACACCACTCTCACAATATGTGGTGTATTACACTCGCTACCACATCATCACTGACATGTTAGCGCCATGTCAGAAATTTAAAAAAATTATGTTCCTTTTTATTTTTAATTAACTTTTCTTTTGTTAACTTTATTCTACACTAATTAATCTCTAATTAATTAACAAAAATTCTCTAATAATTATATTTTCTTCATAATAAAATTACAAAGAAAAAATTTCAACAATGGCCGCCAAGAACACTAATCAAAATCTGGAGCTGATTCATGGAGTAGGAAATTCTTCTGTTCACTCAAAGAAGCCCACCATAACTATGGCGGCTAAGAAACCCCCAAAATTCTATTCCGCAAATGACATTAAGAAACCCTTTGTTAACAAACACAAATCCAAACCCACAAAACTTAAATTGATAATAAGTAATTTGCTAAGCAAGCTGAGAAGAAGTCAAAGAAGGAAGAAGGAGAGATTTTGGCTTAAAAGAAAGAGGAGAAAAATGAGCTTCCTCAAGAGGGTGGGGGTGAAGAAGAAGAAGGGGATGAGTTGTGAAGAAGAAGAGATGTGGAGGGTGGGTGGGGTTTAATTGAATTTTGATTTATTTTTTCTACTTTAATAAATCTGACGCACCGATTTTTATTTTTTTAAAAATTATTTTGCCACATCAGTTTTAGGGGGTAAATAAATTCACTTTTAAGTAGTAAAGGTGTATAATAGGTCATAATAATAGTTTAAGCGTGTAACTGACTTTTTGGAACAAGTTCAGGAGGGAATCTATACCTTTTCTCGTATAAAATAATTTTTAAAAATTATATATATAATGTCGGGTTGGTTTGATCTCGAGTTGACTTTTTAGTTAAAACTAAACCAATCCAAATATAATCGATTTTTTTTCAATCAAATCAAATCAAACCAAACCATTAATCGAATTTTTTTCCGATTTAACTCGATTTGCTGTTTGATTCAATTTTCGGTGAAGACCGATCAAATGTCTATTTGCTTGGGAATTTAACTACACTTATATAGGTGCAACACTTAAATGACATGTGATACATATGTTAAAGACCAATCAAATGTCTATTTGTTTGGGAATTTAGCTACACTTGGCACATGAAATTTCTATATTATAGCTAGTTAAGTTCATTATCTTTATTCTTTTTTATATATTAGTCTGATAGTTTGAAAAAAACAAAATAATATTCAGATAGAAAATATTATAATTTAAAAGGATATTAATTAATGATAAAATATTTAGTACAAATTTTTTTTTTTTTTATTTATTTTTAAAAATTAGTAATAGATGATTTTTTTTTAAAAAAAATTATAAAGTGAAGAATTAAATCCCATAGATAAAATAAAAAATTGTATAGCCAATCAATTGTGTCTACTAAAATTCTCGATGCTTTTTTAGTTTTTTAAGGTATTAATTTTATTTTTAAATTGTTCAAAAGTGAAAAGCCGCCGGTCTTCTTGCAGATTTTCTTGACTGGATTTTATGAAAGTTTGACTAATCAAATCATAAAAGAGTTTTATTAGTCAAATTATGTCTTCTCCTTTTTTGGTATGAGTCAATTCTTGAGAGAGGCAAAATGATTTTGTACTTACTAAATTAGTGGGAATTTGTGGGGGTTTTTACATAATAAATTAATAATAAACATGTTAATTCACGTGACATAAATATTAAATATTTTTTTCATTGTAATTTGTATGTTTACTTTAATTTGATATAAAAATTGAAGAGAAGTATTTGATTATATTCCTAAATTTAGTGTGAATTATTAGTTTTATTCTTGAACTATGCGAGTCTTAAAAATATTTTTTTACTTGATTAACTCAACTTATATATACCTAGATTTTGCAATATAAGTGAAATATACCCCTAAATTCTTGCCAAATTTAGAGGTGTTTTCGACACCTGTAGACTTTTAATTAAGAGTCTCATACTTTTACAAGAATTTGAATTGAAAAATCAGGATATATCTAAGTTTAGTTAGTCAAATAAAAGTATGTTTTTAAGCGTCAACAATTTAGGTTTGATGGTGTTTTCAATACTTCCCTCTAAAAAAAATTTAAAAAAATAAAATAAAACTTTTGAGGTAGAAGAACTTTGACATGTGATTTTATATGTCACCTGGGAAGGAAGTTTCATCTCAACATTTTCTTGATTTTTTGGCTTTTTTCAAGAACCCAATAAAGTAGCAGCTACCCACTGCCTTGATGACCAGAAAATCCACAATATCTCTTGATTTCAGCTTATGGGTTTCGTCCACAATCAGGTTTTGAGCAATATACTTTGTGAAAGCTTGAATTTTTTAGTCTGAATTTGAGTTCTTGATTTTGCTTGAAGCTTCCTTTTGCTTTAAAATTTTGTGGGTCTGTAGAATTTCCATGTTTTCAAGTGTTTTGAACTTAGAAATGAGCCAAAGATGTGATCTTTTTGCTTAAACTTAGAGAAAATCTTCAAGATTTTTGTAACAATTTGAAAGTGGAAACAAGTGTTATGGAAAAAGAAGTTAGTTTTCAAAGTGAAAAAATGGAAAAACAGCAAAATGGGGTTATGGAGAAGCAGAAAAGTTTTAGGATAGTAATGGAGAGGCAAGTTAGTTTTAGTATTGAGAAGAAAAGGGATAAGGAATCACCAGGGAAAAGAGGGGATGCCCCTCTTCATCTTGCAGCTAGAGCAGGGAATTTAGGAAAGGTGAAAGAAATTATTCAAAAGTTTGATAATAGCAAAGGGGTTAAGGAGTTGTTGTCCTTGCAAAACCAGCAAGGTGAGACTGCATTATATATTGCTGCAGAAAATGGACATACTTTGGTTGTTGTAGAGATTTTGAAACATTTGGACCTTCAAGTTGCTTCTCTTGTAGCAAATAATGGATATGATGCATTCCATGTTGCAGCAAAGCAAGGTCATCTTGGTAAGTTTCAATTAATCATATGAAGTTCTGATTTGGTGTTGATGCAATTAATCTTTCATCCATACCGGTAGTCGTAGTATTACTCATGTAGTTTCTTGTTATTAAATTTCTGTTACTATCTACTGTTTCTTATACTTCGATTATCTCACTATTTTGGTGTAGTTACTGTTCCTTTTGTTCAGAAGGCTTAGTCATGCTTTCTGTAGTGTTTTGTCATGATTTCTTCACTTCTGTTATTTCTTTTTATGGTGATCAAATCCGTGTTATGCTCTATTATTCTCAATTACATGGTAAAATATTCAGAGAAGTTGTGAAACTGTATTGTTAAAGATCAAATTGGTCTGACCAATATAACTATACAATTTGAATAACATGATGGCAAAATACATCTCTGCATCAAGCTGATATTATTGCTTCAATGGTCGTAACGCCAGAAAAATATAGCTTAGGTGTTTGTTAGGAAAAAGAAATATTCAGTGGGTAATTGCTTGAAGCTTGTTCTAATGACACATGTCAAACTGGAATTCAGAACGTTCTTTTCTTACTTAAACCCCTTAGTAACTTTTTTCATGGTATGACATTGCAGAAGTACTGAAGGAACTGTTACATTCGTTTCCAAACCTGGTTATGGCTACAGATTCATCCAATTCTACAGCGTTACATACAGCAGCTGCCCAGGGTCATGTTGATGTCGTAAATCTGCTTCTGGAGATTGATTCGAACCTTGCTAAGATAGCTCGGAACAATGGGAAAACTGTGCTCCATACAGCAGCAAGAATGGGACACTTGGAAATAGTTAAGTCCCTTCTGAGCAAAGATCCTGAGATTGGCTTTAGAACAGATAGTAAAGGCCAAAGTGCCTTGCACATGGCTGTAAAAGGACAAAATGTTGGCATTGTGCTCGAGTTAATAAAACCGAATCCTTCTGTATTGGCATTGGAAGATAACAAAGCAAATAGAGCTCTTCATATTGCAACAAAAAAGGGACGGCCACAGGTTTGTGTTTGTCTGTATGTATGTTTCCTGTTAAAAAATCATTTCAGAATTTATGTGTTTACTGGTTATGGCACAGATTTGTTTCAAAACCTGGTTAATGAAGAATAACCGAGCTGGAACAAACAAAAAGATTAGGTTCTTTGGTTGATTAAATGCTCCATTTAGGCAATCCATTGTCCTCCTTTCTTGGGAAATCTTAGTAGCTCAGTTGGTTGACTACCTGAATTTTCACCTTGTGGGTGAGGGTTCGGTTTCCCACCTTTTAATCTCCTCCCCATTTCCCCTTCCCCTACACCCAATTTCTATTTATTTTTTCTTTAAAGAAAAGTGTCCTTCTCTTGCTCTCTCTGTTTTTAGCATTCATGTTGAAATGCTGCTATGTTGCAACTGCAGATGGTACAATGTCTGATATCAATTGAATGCATCGATCTGAATGCCATTAATAAGGCTGGAGAAACAGCTCTTGATATTGCAGAAAAGTTTGGAATGCCAGAGGTTGTTTCCATTCTGAAGGTGGCTGGAGCTGCCCATTCCAAAGACCATGGGAAGCCCCCAAATAATACTAAGCAACTCAAGCAGACTGTCAGTGATATAAGACACGATGTGCAGTCCCAACTTCAACAGAGTCGTCAGACAGGCTTCAAAGTACGGAAAATTGCTAAGAAGGTGAAGAAGCTCCACATTAGTGGTCTCAACAATGCCATTAACAATGCCACAGTTGTTGCTGTCCTTATTGCTACTGTAGCTTTCGCTGCCATCTTTACTGTGCCTGGTCAGTATGTTGAACAGAAAAAAGATGGTTTTTCGCTTGGTGAAGCAAATGTAGCCGATAAAGCAGCTTTCATAATCTTCTTCTTGTTTGACAGTATGGCCTTGTTTATTTCCATTGCTGTTGTTGTTGTCCAGACTTCTCTGGTTGTGATTGAACCGAGAGCAAAGAAGCTACTCGTATTTTGGATAAACAGGCTCATGTGGGCAGCTTGTCTCTTCATCTCAGTGTCCTTTATTTCTCTTGCTTATGTGGTGGTTGGATCGAAAGAAAGATGGCTTGCTATCTTTGCAACTGTGATTGGTAGCACCATAATGATCACTACTATTGGCTCCATGTGCTACTGTGTGGTTCGACATAGGCTAGAAGAGTCAAAGATGAGGAATATAAGAAGGGCAGGGACTCATTCACATTCATACGCTATGTCTGTGGCATCAGATACAGAGCTCTATGGTGAAAGCTACAAGAGGATGTATGCAGTCTAGGAACAAACAGAAAACTTTTTGCCTATGGTATCAAATCTCAAGCTCCATGGATGTAAAGGACAAGTTAATATATGCAGTTCTAAACCATAAAGTTTGGTGAACGTCTCTTCATAGCACGAGGTTCCAAATGGTCTAGCATACGAAGGTTATGCTAGTTAGGAACTAAAGAGAATGCTTCCACTAGTATATGCAATAATACCGCAGTCATATGGCAATTCTCTGATATGGTGTTCTTGCAACACTAGAATTTGCAACCTGAGGCAAGTCTTGCTTAGAAGTTCGAGATTGAGGCTCTAACAAATCATTCAGTTTGGTTTCCACAACATTTAGTAGTTCAAGAGCAAGTTATGTGGGAGTTTCCTACTATATGGCTACAAAAAATAGCAAAACAAGAGAGCAGCTTGGTAGCAAGAAGGTGTAGATGGCTGATATACAAAACAAACTTCTAAATGAAAATGTACAAACAAAAAAGTTATTTTTTTTTGTGATATAATTCATTGTAGTTCTTCTCTTTATAAAATACAGCTTTTTTGCCACTGCTCTTCCAGATGATGAGGTAGAACATTTCTTGCTCCAACTAGACAGTAGCATCTTTGCATGATCAAATACTAACTTCTCAGTTCTCACTCTGCTGACCTTTGATTTCGTATGCTTCTGATCAGTAAAAGAAGAAGAGAAGTTTGTCAACTAACAAACTGAATTAGTTTCTAACAACTTTCACTGTTCTGCCTTCAACTTTCGTGTATCAGTTATTGTAGTTTACTTATGTGGCATGTATATGTCCTGGCATGGAGAGATTTTCACAGGTTCTCTCTGAATTTATCAAACATCAGTATAGGACTGTGAAACAACTTAACCAAAAATGAACTGCCATAGCAGTATGCATATCTGGAACAAAATTGTCTTTTCTGATATGATCAAAATGCAAAATTGATCTTAGAGTTTTCAGTTAAAAAGTAGCATATCAATACAGAAATTTAAGATATGATTCTACAAAAAATGGGTGGGTGACTTTATACCCCTCTATCGAGATTTTTGAGGTGGAGGCTCAGCTCCATACTAAATTTGTCTATGAGTATTTACATCAAGATCCTATCAAGTAGTAATGCTAGCAAAGAAATCTCAAGAGTTAAACATCTGAGCATTGTCTTGGAAATCAAACTTTTTGTTTGTCATGCTAGCTATCAAGGACCCCGAAGGCTTTGATGGTCTGTCATTGATTCAGAGCCACTTCCCACATGTCGAAGTGCAGATCTATGGTGAGAGCTACCACCTTGGCTTCTTCTTGAACTGCTTTTTGAAGTTGTCCGAACTGCATTAGCTGAGAAGCTGTGTCGAACATTCACCTTATGTGTTCTTGCCTCTGTCGAGCGACTGGCTGTCACATTGATCAGCAAAATCACCTCCTTATCTCTGGTATCCTCACACCACCAGCTTTGTGGTATTCCATCAACAGTTTCTTCTAACTTATTGAACTCTTCGTGACGTACCAAGATTTCAGCAGCTTGATCTGGTTTGATGATGCCAGAAGCAGGTGTTACCTGAATAACAAAATCATAAGATAGCAGTGTTTGCAGAAAGAAGTACCAAAACTACAATAATAATACTCCCTCCGCTTTAATTTGTTTGTCTGGTTTTCACTTGGCACGGAGTTTAAGAAAGTAAGGAGGACTTTTGAGTCCTGTATCAAAATGCATTCTAATGCTTGAACTAAAGAGATTTTGAAACGAACTAAAAAGGAAAGTAAGACAAACAAATTGAAACCGAGGGAGTAATAATAATGATAAAATAAACTCATTGGACTCAAGAAGAGGTGTTAGAACTTGGTTAAGCATATGAATAGACATTGTCTCCATTGCCTTGAAACATGTTAACATGTACAAGAAGAGAGAGTTACGACGTACGCGCATCTAGGATATGAAGAACTTACCTCAAGCCACCGGGGAAAACCAAAAGACGCTCTCGGATGATACTCTGATGCTTGCTCATCCTCTTTGATGGTGGATTGACCTCCACAAGTTATCTGGAAAAAAAGTTTGTCTTCTCTGCTTCTGCTGCTGATTCTTAAGTTGTATGTGTCTTGATTCTGAAGAACTATCTGGCTAGTGCTAACTAGAGTTTCCGGAATATAACGAAATTCTTGTAGTAAAGACTTGACTTTTTCATTGTTCTGGAAAATATCACCAAACATTTGTCTCCTAACTGATCTATCAACATGAGCAATTTCAACATGAAACTTGCACCTTACTGGTTTATGATCACTTTCTGTCACTTCCATGCAAGCCTCATACCTACAACACATGAGAAAAATACAAAGTTTCAAGATGATGCAAGCAAGAAGGACCGATGTGACGAAAGCCTTAAGCATATTCAGATGTTAAAAAACAAACGGTCTTAATCATTCAGTGTTCAAATCTATAGACAACATCTTAATCATTCAGATGTACATTCAGATTCAAACGTCTTAATTTTAATAAAAACGAATGCAGCCTTACTGTATAATGGAAGCAACTACAGGACATTGTAAACTGCATTCTACTGAAGGAGTTGCCCTGTTGTCTCTATATAGTACTCGGTCACACCAAGCTGGAATTCGTTTCTTCTCCCCCGAATCATATCCTGAAATTTGAAAAAAGAGATGTATCTAACTGGTCCTTGAAACGAAACGGTTGTTTGGAAAGAAAAAAGTAAGAAGATGAGTTGATTACAAATATGTCTCACCTCCTAATCCTGGTTTTCCCCTTTCAAACTTGTAAGTTGGAGGAAATCTGATGATTGCTTCCCTCATCCCTTGGAAAACCTTACCACTTATCATTTCTGCTCTCAGTTGATCTTTTTCTCGAAGCCAATCAAAGCATCTTTGTGACACAAAGTCCCTTGCTTCATCATACGATATTCCAAAAAGACGATAGTTGAAATCACCAGTGAATATGACCAAGTCAGCTTCACCAAGCTCGGGTCTTCCTTCGTCTGGATTAATTTGTGCAGTCTATGTCATAATAAAAAGAGTTAGTTTAACATGAAATACATAAGATAACAAGATGTGATAATTACTACAATTTCAGGCCCAGACATTTGCACCGCGAAGCATCTGAGCAGAAGATGAAACACCAGCTGCAAGAGAGGAGGATCCATACAAGTCAGATGAGTAAAGAGCCAAAATCAATACATGGAGAAGATAAAAACAGGTAAAAGGAGCATACCAACAGAATTATTTAGAAGGCTGGAGGATTTGGTGAAAACCATTGTTCTAAATATATGGTTAAAATCAGCATTGCGACGGTTGACTGCTTCTAAATGTGCGGCAAAATGACAGTTTGTAAAGCACATTATTCGATCAAAGACTCTTAACCTCAGACCAACTCCACCCTGCATTTGGAAATGTGTAACCATGATACAGTTATATCAGACATTTTATTGTTCCGAAGGAGAAAACAACAGTTCCTGACTGGTTTGAGAAGTGATTTATTATCTAAAGAAGACGAGCTAAACTTACCTTATTACCAATTGCACGCCCTATTCCACACGCAACTGCTCCAACATCTAGGTCCCCCACATGATTCCTTATAGATTTTCTCACCCTGAGTTATAGAGTGGAATCAAGATTATTAGTATTCATAGACAGGAGCCAATGGGATGGCTATTTCACCCCCATTCAGTCAGAAAGACGAATCTTAATTAAGGATGAGGTACGATGAGAAAGACTGGGGAGGACTTCAGCCTACAAAATAGAGAAGAGATCATCCGAATCTACAAAGGTTCATACCATATAGCAATAAGCAAGGCAGCTAGTTGTCTTGATCCTACTCGTTCAAAAGCTGATCCTTCGTTCAGTGCCTTCCCTATCGCATCCTGCCACCATTGTCCAACAGAACTTCCTTCCAGTCCTACCTAAAGTTGACATGAGTTATTAGGATACCGCTACATACATAAGTTTTTACATCTAAATGGAGCATCTTACTGTTAGCTCTACATACACAGGAGTATACATCCAAGGGTGTTAGTCGATAGCTTACAGTTTCTTTCGCAGCAGACATAGCAAGAAAACCTGCTCCCATTTCTACTTCTTGCAACCCAACTACAATAATCCCGACATCTGAAACTGCAGAACCGAGCCATGTTGCAAGTGCTTCCTGGGAGGCCCTTCCTTGACCGACATTCCAGGTTCCAATTAAAACCCTGACATTTTCTTGACTAGTGTATAGATTTTCTTTCTCAGCTAATTGTGGTCGTAAAATGTTGTCAATAGGCCCTGGAGACGTAAGGTTCCATCCACGTATACCACCATGGTTTGCCAAGCTATAAACATAGTCATTCCCAACTGCCATTTTTATTACAGGCCCATTATGTGCAACCCAACCAGCTAGTAAATTCCCATCAAGGTCCAGTGCCTGTACCATACCACTTACGTAGCCAACCCATATTCGAGAACCATGAGCACATAAGCACAGAACTGCACAACGGTGGTGATGAAAATCTTGCAAACGGTTGCCATTCCCATCCCACTGGACAAGTAAACCACTTGAACATCCACTCCAAATCATTCCATCAGCTGCAAGCACAAGAACTTCTGTTTTCTTACTATCTTCTACAAATGCCCCCTTTGTTGCAACTCGACGAACAGCATCTGCAGCTCCCATTATAGCATTACGTGACCGCTGCAAAAAACTACTTCCCTGTGACTTTTCCTTTTTGGATTTAGAAACAAACTTAACGTTTAGATCGTCTTCCGTTGATTGGTCTTGCACTGATGATATATCAACCCGATTCTCAATCTGACCTTCTACATTGTACACTTTCAAGAGTTCCCTATTCCGTGCATCCCTGCAGTTTCCCAACTATCGGAGTTATTAGGAGTGACAACTAATCTGTAAAGAAACTCTTGACTATTTCCTATGACTTAAACGTCAAAAGAAATGCATTGCATAAAATTTCTGATGGAAGCAACAATGAGGGACATACCATAATGAGAAGGATAAAGAACCAGCTGCCCACACTTTCGCCCGTACATGATCAGATAACAGACACTTCACCTCAGAAGATGAGATGTTACACACACCATTTACTGTGACTAGGGTCCTAAGGTCAATCGCTGACCTTTCTACGAGTAAAGCAGCCATATGTTTTTCCTCTGGTGATAAAGAGAGGGACTTCTCAACAGATTCCCATGGCCAGACCTTTATGACTCCACCCTCAGACCCAGACCATATATCACCTGGATCAACAAGCAATTAGTCATAGTTGTCATTTGGAACACAACTAGAAGCAAGAAGTCATTCACCGGTATTTAAAACACTGATATAAGTTATTAGCAAGTGAGTTTCACAATGATCTGTAAAACAGAATAACAGAAGGAAAAATCATAGATTTCCAAGAAACAAAGAATATCTTGTTGGAGCATATGTGTTGAGAATGTTAAGTATATCGCAACCTTGAGCTCATAAAGAGGAGAGATTTTCTATAAATTGAGCTTATAGTAAACGTTGATCTTGGAACATATGTATATTACACATGTGTGAAGGAAAATTAGATATTACCATAAGAAGATATGACCATCGAAAGAACTGAACCGCGATGAGCCTGCCAAGAGAGGCCTTCCTTAAAAGGAGAATCATCAGAATTAGGTTGGTCCATCCTCCAAGATCTAATCTTTCCATCCTTATGCCCACTCCATACCAACTTATTCCCACTATCAACTATCAAGCATATAGCAGGCGATGTATTTACTGACTCGTAAAATGGTGCAGCATCCTCATCGCCTCTTTTTGCTCTTCCATTAAATCCTAATCCTGCTTCATATTGATCCGAGAAATTCCATACTCTTACACCACATTCTTGTCCTGCCCATAGTTGTGTGTCTGTGCAGGCAATAGTCCTCAAAAATCTCCCAACCTGAAATTATGTTTCATTAAAACGAGGAGAAAATCAACATGAAGACATCTACTGTTCATGAAGACCCTCTCTTCCATTTTCGATATTGTTTCAACTTAATTATGTTTATTACTACATACAATGGACATCCTTGGACAAATCTAAATGGAGGAGGTTCTAAATATGGCGTCTCCCATTTCACTCACCACTTCCAGTCATTTTCCCACTCAAGCTAGAGCTCCATTTGGATCTAGGTAAACTACAACACAATTTGGTAAGACAAGTGTATGAATAAACTCAAGAGTATAACGAAGGATAAAATTACCCCCTCCGTTTCAATTTTGTTTCTCTTACTTTCCTTTCTTAGTCTACATATCTTTAGCTTAAAACTACAAGATTTAAAAGTTTTCGTTACATTCTTAACTTCCGTGTCAAGTCGAGTCAAAACCAAACAAACAGATTGAAACAGACATACTAACATATTTTCTGACATTTTTTACCTTCCCCCAAAACACATAAACAATAATAGTACAAAAATGACAAAAGTTAAAAAGGAGATCTTAGTTTGGTTGACTAGCTGAAGTTTCACTTATTAGTCAGAGTTCTAATTCCCCACCTTACAATCCCCTCCCCCATTACCCATTCCCGACCCCAATGTAATTAAAAAAAAGGACCAAATTAAGAGATTTTGTTACCTGAGTTTCTCTAAGGGGATGAGGTCTCAACTCGTGGCACGATGGACGAGACGGATGCACAGCAGCACGAGTTGGTAGTTTAAACATTCCAACTCCACCACCAGATGCAGCAAATTCCGGCAACGGAAGTTGCTGATCATCATCCAAACAATCAGGAATCACACCAAGTCCACTAAAATTCTGAGTCATCAAATGAAAATCCTGTCTATCAGCCGAAACAGCAGCAGCACAAGCAGTGGTCGTGGTGGTAGTACTACTATTATTACTACTACTACTACAACTAATTTCATTTGAATTAGTCGAATAAGGATAGAAACCTTCATTATCATCATCAGAGGAATCTTCGTATAGGCCGGAGTTATTAATGCTGTTAGGCATATAATCAACATCGAGGCTGTGGTTACGGACTTGGTGATGCCGTTTATGATGGGTACCTGTATTTGTACGAAGTTGATGGCTGTACGAATGTGCTTTTCGTCGTGGTGGTGGAGCTTCGGTTAGACCTTCTAATGCATTTTTCTCGTCGTCTTCAAATTTCTCAACGACGTCCATGGTATGTTCAAATAAATTTGAAAATTGGAGAGACGGATTCAGGATTTGGACGTAAAAGAGAAAGAAAAAGTAATATTGAAACAAAATGGGAAAATATGAGTGAAGAGAGAAGAAAGTGGACATGCATGAAAAAGAAGAGGGAATTGAGGAGGGAATTAGGCGGAGCTTGCTCTCATTCTACGGATAGAAATGTTCTAATAAAAACTGTCACTCTTTTCTATTTTTTAAATTGAGAAATATTTTTTTATAAGAACAAAAAAAAGAAGCAATTATCTATTTTGGGTGTGTTGAAAATGTTTTTTTAGAAAAATAATTATTTTTTTTGGTTTTATAAATAAAAAAATTATTTTAAAATATTTGTGTATAATTCAGATAAATATTGTGGAAGGTGAGGGTGAGATAGGATTGGGGTGGGATGAAGATGACAATAATAAATTTTTCTAAAATGTTACTATTCTTATTAATGTTTTTTACGTTACATTATTATTATTTATAAAAGTGAAATTGGATGAAAGAGTTATATCTAATAAGTAGATTAATTTATGGAATGATTCGCTCCGTTACTATTTTATTCATTACTTTTTAATGGTATAGTGGATGTAGGTCAGATGAATATAAAAGGTCAAGATTATTTTCCTTGTTAGCCTCTTAAATTCATCTGTATATAGATATTTGACTTTCAGATTTTTTTCAGTACAAACACAAGTTGTTTCACCTTCTGTTTTATCATAATTCTTTCTGTTATTGCTAATTTATACAAATAACGTTATATTATTCTTTTCATATATAAAATATGTAGTTCATTTTTTCCTTTACCTTATTGTTTAGAGTATGTTTTCGTATATTAATACCAATATAATTTTGACTTTTAATATCAATAACAAAATTTTACTTCTTAATTGTTAGTGTAACGGTGAGTTATCATATCCCTCTTTATATACATTTTTTATGTTTAAAGATTTATGTAATTTTAAAAAAAAATTGTACTAATATTATAATACACATAAAATTTATAGACAAACACGGTCACTATAGTGAGATTTGTTTATATCCCATTTTTAATTCCAATGTACCAAATTTCGCTAAAAGAAGATTTTATGTTATAATGTTATATATAATAATCAAGTGGTTTTTAATTCTTGTATTATAATTTTTAATTATTTTCTTATGGTTTTCTTTTAAGGAAAATTGCCATATTTCGAATTAGAGGTAAATAGGGAAAGCCGTAGTAAAGGTGCATTTTGCCATTCAATAGAAAAGGAAGAAAATCAACCAAAATAAAAAATCTCAATTTTTTTTTCTTCATTTTCATTTTATTTTTACTATTGTCTCACTCTTCTCTCTCCACCTTACAAAAAAAAAAAAATTGGCTTAATGATCAGTACATCATCAACAGTTTCTTAAATTTGTCAGTAAAATTAATTTAGAAATTTGAATTACGTTTTGTTTTAATTTGAGCATCTAAACACATGATAAAATATTCTTGTTAGACACATTCAATTCCAATTTTAAAAAAAACTTTTGCACATGCCTTCAAATTTTCATACGTAGATTAGTTAACCACTTAAAATCAATTAATATATCACCTCCTTGATTATATATTTTACCCTCAATAAGTCATAATATCTCATGCCTATTCCAATCGAGGTACACTCTGACCTTAATATATCACCTTATTTAATTATATGAACTAGCTAGCCTCAATCAGTCACAAAACCTTAATAAAACATTTGTATTTACAATAACAAGATTCTTTATACTCAAGTTGTGAAAGAATATTCAATTGTCCCACTCTTCTTTTGAAAAATTACTTTACAAAATATTTTTAAAAAAAAAACTACAACTAGCTCTTGTGTCTTTGGTTTATACATATCATCATGGTTATCACTACTCTCCATGATATTTGACTGTTCTTCCTTTGAAAATTTCTCTTTTATATATTTATTGTTTATTTTATACCTTATGTTCTTTGTGTTGAATTAGTTAATTTTGGAAGACTTAAAGAGAAATCATGTTGAATATTTTTTTCTAAATAAAAATAATAGACAATGGATACTATGTTGTTAAATTTTGGAACATTGGAGGGCATGTTTTTTTCCCATTAATAAGATGTAATTAATTATAATAAGGAAAGAGGTTCACCACAAAGATTATTTTTTGAAAAATAATAAACTTCAACGTGCATACTACATAGATATTTCGTAAATTTGATTCCTTTAACTTTGCTATTTATTTATCTATTGACATTTACTTTTATATATTTTCGAAAATAATACAGAAGAAGAGAGGAAGAAAAACTCAAATCATGTGAGTATCAATATAGGTATTTTCATGTTTAGTTGGCTAAAACGATTTGGGAAATATTTTTCAAATGAATTTATTTTCCTCCCATTTAAGAAAAAAAATATGACTTTCCTATCAAAAGTATGAGAAACTCTCCTTCAACCTATCCACCCCACTAACACCATCTAATAGACTAATCCACATCCAAATGGCACATTTCCCCGGCCCCCAACACCTCTCGACCTACCATCTCACCACGCGGCCCACCCTGCCCTCGATACCCCACCCCAACCTTCTGCAAAGGCCTATACCACTCGTTCCTCCCTCTACCCATGCCTCGACATGGGACTCGACCACAACCGTAATCCTGACTCGAGACTTAACTTTAGCTCGAGACTCAACCCACAACGAAATCATGACTCTGTACATGATACAGGACCAAAATCCAACATCGGCCTAAGACTCGACTATAACCCCGAATTATGGGACTCAACCCTAACTAAGGATTCAACTATGACCCTAAGACAACTAAACCCCAAGTCAAGGTTGAATCTCGAGTCTAGATGGAGGTTGAGATCGAAGTTTGGATCTCAGGTCGAGGTTGTTGGTCAAGTCTCAATTTAGTGTTAGTCCAAGGTCGAGTTAAGGGTCAAGTTCCAAGTAGAGGTCGGGGTCGAGTCCTAAGTTTGGATTAGGTCTCAGGTTGAGGTCGGAGTCATGTCCCGAGTCAATGTCCTCAATGTCAAGGTCAGGATCAAGAGAGATTGGTTCTCGAGTTCTAACTTCTAAGTTGAGTTCGGGTTGAATAATGGTCAGGGATCATAGTATTTGCCTCAATTAAACGCAACTGCTCTTGGGACAACATTTACTCCTTTCTAACCAAACATCAGAAAATAAGTAAGAAAATGATTCAGTAACTTCTAAGAAAACATTTTCCTTTCATACCAAATACACCTCTAATGCAATCCCAAAAGCTAACCCATAAAGTAAAAGTTACCCAAAATCATACTGAGAGACAATATTTCATTCTACCAACCAATATAGAACACACCAGCTACATTTGCATATACATATACATAACATATAAGTTAGATACTAATATCACTAATGAAAAGAGCTTATACAGAAAAAGAAGCATTCAATACTATTTCTGAAGAGGCAATCATAAATACGTTTCATAATATGAAAACTCGCTGAGGAGAATTATAGTAATCTACACATGCGTTGTGTTTGATTAGTAATGTGACAATACAATGATTTGTTATTTGTTCACTTCCTTTAAATGTCGATATCACATATAGAAAATCTTGTGTAACTGCAAGGTGAAATGATATTCAGAACAAGGACTTGCATATTGATCTCTTCCACCTTCCCAGCTTTTCTCTTCCCTGCAAAGACAACAAGAAAAGCATCGTACTTAAGACTCCTAGCAAAGGGAGAAATTGTCTAAAGAGATATACACAATTTCCCAGAGAAGGAACTATGCAAGTGTCACTGCCTAACACTAAGCAAATTTACTCACTCTCCGCGATGGAACAGCCAAGTGATTCTCCACAATCGACTCTGCCCTGATCCCCATCGGATGCAAAACTTCTTCATAACTAGTCAGAGAAATTGTAAAAGTTAGTCATTCGTATCAATGAACTCAAGAAAGAAGCTAGCTGAAATTCAACGACATTATTGCTACAAGATGAGAAGTCTTTGAGGGGAGCATATCTAGAAATAGACTAGAAGAAAATAGAGATTACTTGGAAACTGATACTTTATATGGAGGCCCGCCTTCATGGTCACTTATCTGAGAAACAACAAGAATCTCAAAACCAAGAAATAAAAGGAAATAATGTCAAGAATAGCCAATCTACCAACTCATGGTCAATTATTACAGTGAGCTACCAGTCTGTTTAGCATATAGTAGGTGCGACCTGCAACACAACTATCTTTCCCCCCTTCACCTTTGCGGTAAAGAGGGCATGTAACTGACAATTTCATTGATATCCTATAGGATACTCACTTGGAAAACTAACGGATCCTCTATTGTATCTCATGAGCATAACATAAAACTTCCTATGATATTGGAAGAATTTAAATGATCACAAGTTGTAAACGAGAAGGGAAGAAAGTTAACGGCAAAAGAACTATTGACAAACCGGAAAAATCAGTGTTATAAGCTCCCCATCTGGTTTTAGAAGATCTCGAATTTTACTGGCCCATCGTGATCTCATCTCTGGCTCAATGGCACAAAAGAAACTGCCAATTTGAAAGTAATGCTGTCACACAACTGGTCATTTCGTAAGATAAGAAAACACATGGTCATGCCAATCTTACGTGTAGTCAAAGATAAGATCAAACAATTGAGTGGGACGCCAGGAGAAGAAATCTGCCTCTAGGAAAGCAAAATTCTCCGCACTTTTTGATGATGAGAACAGCTACCTCGTGCAAAAAAATGTGTAGATACTTTGAGAAAGCATCAGAATGTATGAACTAAACCAACAAATTACTACTATAAACCTGTCCTCTGAACCAATTCAAGAAGTTAGAACTAAGAATTGGAAAGGGGCCTCAAGAACAACAGACAAATAATGAAACATAAACGTTTGTGTTGGCTAGAGTACTACTCTGAATTGCATTTCTTTGACCACAATGACAATAGAAATATTAAATGTCAGTAGCATAATTGAGCTTCTGTGTCACTCAAAATTCTGGACAAAAAGGTGAAACACCCAAGATCAAAATTCACGATTTTCATAAAGGAGCACAATCAACAACCAAACTGAGAAAGACATAGCTAAGTGATCGAAGAATGTAAAAAATTATCCACCCAATAAAACAAAAGAGAATGTAATAAGAATATACATGCAATAGAAAATTTGAGTTTCATTCAGAATCTGTAGCTGGCTACTTCTAGCTCCCAGTCAGTTTCTATTACATAACATTTGGCTCTCAAGGATCCGATACTCCTCTTCCTACAATCGATTATAGAACATGCCAAATTACCTAAACAAAGCTCCTTCCTTACACCACAATGGTATCTCCTAGAAAGCATTACCCTCAAACATCACCTTCCCCCCGTGTTGAGCAACAAAGAAAACATAAAGGTATACAATCAGAAGGACATTTCCCATTAAAGATGAATTACACCTTCCATCACCCAATCTCCTAGAAATTGTTCCCACCATATTGTCTCAAATGGTTATAGACCTAACGCCTTCCTAATTGGATTCTGACAAATGCCATATGCCATATCTCTTTTAGTCCACGAGAAACAGACTTCCAACATAATCTTTTAAGAGATGTTCATTCAAATGCTTGTTTGCAGAAGGGAAATTTTTAGCCAAAGATGCACCTATGGCAAAAACAGTCTTGAAATCATTTAGTTTCCACTGCACATTGCATTGAAAAGTAAACTATACCTCAAAAGGCAGGCAAGTACTGAAGACTAAGCAGAGAGGTTGCATAATATTGCAGTCTTGTAACATTAATCTTTGAAACTTTGGAGAACCAGATCAAGGAAAACAAAAGTATTAGCTCTTACTTTTGTAGCTTGCTTAATAGCATTTTCTGATACATCCAAGCCAACAACAAAGCGTTCAGGGCTAGCAATTGCCACCACATCATGACCCTGTCACAACATATACTTCAACTAATCAAAAAGAAACAGTACCAGAACAGTAAAAAGAAAGAAAAGAAGCTTTTCGTGCAATTAAGCAGTACAACAAGGTGGTTCTGCGTGTGATGAAACAAAAGGAAAAACTGAAAGACCAAATCGGATGATTATACCCATGAATATTTGGGTGTATAATATCCTTCTGATGACAATATTGGACTCATTTCTTGCATACAAAAATACATGGTTGATCTCATGGCGTGTTTCTGAGGATCTATTGGAAAGACGGAAACAATCTCTCTAGCTTCACAACTTAGGGGTAAGGTACGCATACACACCACCCTCCTCAAATCCACTTGTGGGATTACACTAGCCTAGTGGCTGAGCTCATGATGTGTATTGATTAGAAGAAAACATTCTACTTGACTTTCTTACGAGGAAAACTCAGAGAAACTATAGAATTCAGCCGTCATTCCATAATTATGGAAAACCTCTCAATTTCTTTTCTTTTGTTTTGTGAACCTGGTGTTCAGACTAGCTTCGCGCACCTCAACTAATTCCACAGGATATATGCCCCCTCCCAACAACAACAGCTACCAGGTAACTTTGTCAACCAAGGTTACGACAAATGCGAAAAATCATCTAGTATTTTTTCGTCTCCGATGACTCCCAACCACTTCATTGAGCACTAGGCCACACCCTTGGGAGCTATCGCGCTAACCTCTCAATATCTGGACATTACCAGTAAGCTAAATTGCAGATAACCCTATTTTTTTTTCTTATAAGACAAATCATCAAGTATAACAATAAAATTGCCGCAAAGGGCTTTTACAGGACACTTACACTGCCACAACCAGGGATCAGAGCCCTGCCTTTAGGAAGGGTACCTGTTTGATGAAGATGAACAAGAATTGGGGTAGGCTGACCCAAATCCCAAGGTGTCATTCCTTTCTCCCAACATTTATCCCAACCACCTATCATTACAGATAATCAAATTTGTATATTGAGATAAAAAGATTCAACTTTTCTTGAGAAAAAGAAGAAGGGGGTTTTACCAGAAGGGTCAGAATGAATTAGCTGTTGCAGTTTGTCGACTTCAGGGTTTGATGTATTGCTTCTTGCCATTGTTAGTCTACTGAGCGGAGAAGTTAGTGGCAAAGTGTTGAAGAGAAGGCCGTAGCAGGTAGACAAATGGGTTCTCGTTGATGAAGCGTGAGGATGTAACACACTGATTACCATCACTTCCTGTGTCAATGATGGCAATTCGGGCCGGGTCGGGTCGGGTCACGGTTTGGACTTTTTTTCCTATGGATATGGATCTTTTAGCCATAAAATTATACCTTTTATCCTTTAAATGAGTCGTCAATGATGAAGCCTGAGGATGTAACACACTGATTACCATCTATGCTTGTGTCAACAATGACAGTTCTTATACGGGTTGATTTGAGTCGATCATTCGAATTAATTTTGAGATTAGGGATCTTTAGACATAAAATTGCACGTTTTGTTTTTTAAATGAATTATTTTTTAATTTTTGGAGAAATTTTATAAGTAGCTATAATTTGGAGCATATATTATATAGTCTTACGTATGAGTTATAGTACATATTTTACTCTTACTCATATTAGTCTTATTTTTCTTATGAGAAATAGCGAATTACATTTAGGGAAAATACATAAAAACACCTTTGAATTTGGCAGTAAAATTTACTTTAACACTTTAACTTTACGGGTAATTATTTACCCCCCTTATCTTATTACAAGTGAATTTTATATCACTCGAATGACTGACGTGGCAAATTATAACAATATCAGCGCGTAAATAAAGAAAAAAAATTAAATGGGACCCTTTTTTTTTTTTCTTTTCGGCCAATACAATTTTTTCCATTTTTTCTTCTTCTTCCTTACGCCCATTACCCCAAACCCAACCAATTTCTTTTCTTCTTAATTCTTTCTTCTTCCTCACAGCCTCCACACCTCTCCTCTTGTTCCTCTATTTCTTTCTTCATCCTATATCTCCGATTTTCTCCTTTTTCTAAGTAGTTTATAATAAAAGAGAAAGTTTCAAATCAAAACAACAAATCTCTAAAAAAAATTAACCATGATTTGATTAAAAAAGAATTAACAAAGTGTCAGAACCTTAAAAAATAATTAATCATCTAACTTTAAACATTACTTATTCTAAACTTGGATATGCATTAGGAAGTTAAACACGAAAATTAGCAACAGATCTAAAAAAATTAAGCACACTGATTTTGCACAAATTTAAAAGCGTCATTGTTGATATAAGTTGATAGCTTCACTTAGCTGAAAAAAGAAAGTATGGTGATTGATGGAAGTAATAATAAATAATTACAAAGTAATGGAAAATAGGATGAATCGGTCAGAGTGAAATTTTAGATGTTAAGAACTTAACCCATATGAAATAATGAAGAGGATGGGTGAATAGTGAAAACAAAAGTTTTAAAAAACGTGGGGAAGTAAGAATAAAGAAAAAGTATTTTTTTTCCAATTATCTGACGTGTCATCGATGTGGCATAGAGGTGGCGCTTAAGTGGCGCGCGTGCATTTCACCCATAGGTATGAAACTGGTATTGTATGTGTAAGGTGATATTAAATTCACTTGAATTAAGTTTAGGGGGTAAATAATTATCCGTAAAGTTAAAGTGCTAAAGTAAGTTTTGCTGCCAAGTTCGAGGGTGTTTTTATGTATTTTCTCTTACATTTATAACACATTTCTAACATGATCTTAATGTAATAACACATCAACTAATTTGAATAGTATTTGAATTTTTTAAATTCGGGTGTAATATATTTTTAACATCGTTATCAAGAAGAACAAAATAAAAAAAATTGTCATACATTTTGAATTCAATATATTATACATAATTACATATTATAGGTATATATGTTTCAATGCACGTGGTGAATATATAACTGACACATTTTTAATACAAATATATTATAAGTATTATTGTGAATTTCAAACATTCAAGTAGTATTTAAATTAGTTTACGTTATTAGAAATGTATTATACTTGTTCTATAATAACAACTATCGAATTCACAACAATGTATAATATTGAATTCAAATTGTATTACAATTATCTAAGAGGCCTTTGTACTGTAACGATCCTCCCAATCATTATGGGTGAGTCATTAGTGATAGAAAATGAGGGAGAAAAGGTTGATTTGAAGAGTTATAAATTTCAGGCTAGACTAGGCTTGGATGAAATCTGAGTGAGGTAAGATTTGATCAAGAGATCCGGGGAAAGGATTGGGGAAACATCTAAGTAAAGTCTAATTTCGTTATTGCTAAGACATTAAGGAGTTTGTAGGACTTGTCAGAAGTGAATTTGGATAAGTAGAACTCTCGATATAGAACTTGACATGAATGGGTTACTTAAGAACGTTAAGGTTTGGAGGTGTGTGGAGAAATGAGCTATTTTTGAAGGATTTTTGAGGTTCTGCCTCGTGCAAGCCGCTGCAGCGAGGGCGCATGCCGCTACGGTGGCCCAAACTAATTCCCTCTAAACCAGAATATATCGCTAAAAGTACATAAAACAACCAAAAACTGTTCATAATCAACTAAGAACGTTTTGGGGAAGTGCAGAGGCGACATAGGGCGATTTTCATCATAATCATTGGAAAAGGTAAGTTAAAAGGAAAAATTAGAACTTACCTTTACGTCATTGATCCTACTCTACCTTTTGTGAATTTTTGAGGTAAAGTTTTAAATTTGACTCATCAAGAGCTAGAGCTTTCATCTCCAGCCTATATGACAAATTGACAATTATGATTGCGACTAGATGGAGATGTTAGTGGTTGTTCCCACATAGAGGCGGACTCATGTATGCCCTTCAGGGTGCGCGTGCACCCGTTAACTTTGAAAAATTATGTTTGTGTGTGTATATATATATATATTATTAGGCTTGCTAGTTTAGACGATGAATTTCTTTACGCGAGGGACTGGGTTTGAATCTCATTTGTTATTTTTCTTTTTTTTCGATGACTAGTTTCGTACTTGCGACCTCATGGTGCAAAGTGAAATTTAAAATCATCACTCCACAAAGCTAACTTTATTTAAAAGAGTCATTTAATTTATATTTATACATTAATACAGTAGTTTATATTTTTATGTTTAATAAAATTATCATACGAATCGATATTTGGTAATATATACTTTAACTAATGTGCATTAACCGTTGATGTACATGTCGTCTTCAAATCCTGGGTTCGCCTCGGTGCCCACTTGAGACATAGTTTCAAACACTGACATCCACTCCAGAAGTATTCACACCAAAGACAATTTCCATACTTTCTTGGACTATTATTTTTACCTAGGTTGTAAGTTTTTTTCCTTACGAGTTGTGAATTAGTACCACGATTTGTGGACACAATCGTGAAACTCATATGCTCATTATTTATCAGCGTTTCAATGTCACATAATAGGAATTTAAGCATTCTTTTTATGAAAAGCAATACGATATTATTCGATTTATTACGATTGACAACCATCCAAACAAACTACAATAAGACAGTTTTATTGAAACTAAAAATGATCCTTTTTCCTCTCTTTTCTTTCTTAGGATCATCAAGCTTTTGACTTGACTTTTTACTTCTTCTTAGCCTTAAGTTCTTCTACTCTTTTCTCAGTGTCCTTCAATGCTTTCTTATATATGCTTATCATCTGCAAAAAAAATAAAAAAAATGATAATGAGTTTAATTGTATTTCAATTTATATGAAATGAATGTCTATTCTATTTAAGTATGACTTGGTGTAAATATTCGGTTCAAATAAAAGAGTTCTTAATTTATTTACTTCCACAAATTCATAGGCAAATATATTCAAAACAATAATAATAACATATCTAAAGTAATTTTCATAATGTTAGCAGATCTTATTACTATACTTTATACAAATAAAGAAGTTATTTTCTGATAAGACCCTCGACTCAAGGCATATTGCATACTCAAAAAATATCTTAGAATATTTCTAATAAATAAAAAGTGATTTTTATTACCTCATCAAGTTCTTCAAGAGTCATGCTGAATGGAGGAGCCATATTTACGTGATCACCAGAAAAACTTACCAACATTCCATACTTTTGACATTGTGCTCCAAAATATGTACCAACAGCTTAATTAACCAAAGAATGAACAATTAAATAATTTGTAAAATATAATTGAACTTTAAATTTTAACTTAATTTGAAAAAGCAACAAGAAAAAAAGAAGAAAAAAACTTACCCCAATCATATGGAAATGGATCATTAGGAGATTTGTTATTTACAAAGTCCGTAGAAAGTACCAAACCAGTTCCCCTTATCTGTAAAAAAAAAAAAAAAGAGTGAATAACAATATTAGGTTAAGTTTTATGCATTCAGTGTCGGCTCTATGCTTTGATAATTTATATAATCAAATCAATTAGGGATGAAGCATATTCTTGCATGAGGGGAGTCAAATTGTATCACTCTTTTGTTGGTAAATTATACTATATAGATAGGTTAATATGTTTTTTTATGTATACATACTGCATATTGAATGAATATTTACTTTTTTCTAATGAAAATTTTGATTCCAACATAACATAAAAGTTAAAAGTTAATTACAGGTAATACTATTTAATAGCGTTGAATCATTGATGATAAGGGCTAATACAAAATAAATGATAAATAATATGTTATAGAAAATTAAGATATCAATAATAATAAGCAAAACATCGATGTATATAACTTAAAAGTATAAAAAGTGTATTTTACCTCCCCAATAATGGGACTATCAGCAAATGCTTTCAAGCCTTCTTGGAACTTTGATGATAGTTTGTTCACTACCTCAAGAATATTTCTTTCTCTGAAAAATATAATTATTTAAATATTTTAATAACATCGATGATATAAAAAATATTCAAAACAATCAAATCAGACCTTGATAATGTGTATTACAGTTCAATGGAAATTTATTTTCGAAAAAAGTTTAAATATAACATATTTTTTATATAAATAAATCAAAAAAAAGTTACATACTTGTAGATTTTTAGGGCTTCCAACGCAACTGCGCACGCAACAGGATGCCCAGAATAAGTAAATCCATGGCAAAAAACACCTAGTTGCAAAAAAAAAAAACAATTATTATATAAATAAATTAACACAAAAAAATATAATAAAATTTAAAAACTTTGACAAATTAGGTAAACAAAATATCCAATCACACTACTATAGTATACTCACCAATTTTGTTGCTTTCAGAAAGTATGACATTGGAAATTTCAGGGCTTACAAGCACAGCACCAATTGGCACATATCCACCAGAAAGAGCCTAAAAACGGTTAAGAGAGACAAATGTAAAAATTATTCAAAAGCTGAAGTGATCTGATTACATAAATATTATCGATGTTATTGGTGCACGTTTTTAACTCGAGTTTAAGTTTATGTACTAACAATATAAACAAATGTTGCATAATCATACTAAGTAGCTTATTAGATAAGTACATATACATCTCTTAATAATAAGTATTAATTGGTAATTTAGTAAAATGGATAACTAATCTGTTATCACAAAAGTATTTTCACTATTAGGATATTCAATTTATGTCCCTAATTAATTTGATTACTTAAAAATATTATTATGTATTTCGTTATAACATGTTTAAAATATACTGATAATATAAAAAGATATATAATTAATATTATCAATGTGTATAAATTAAATTCAAGCTATAGTTGTTTAACTTACCTTTGCCAAAGAGACAAGATCAGGTTTAATGTTGTACTTATCACAGCCAAACATTGTCCCAAGTCTTCCAAATCCACATATCACCTCATCCGCGATAAAGAGAATGTCATACTTCTTTAAAACAACTTGGATCTAAAAATAAATAGGAAGGAGTTATTTTTTTCAATTCAAATCAATATTTTTTTAAAAGTTAAAATGAATATTAAATAACTAAAATGCTCTTATAGTTATTTACGAAGATATAATGTAGGAAGTATTTTACAAGAAAAATGAGACGAAGAGGGAGTTAGAATTTTAATTTGGGCATGGAAATAGAAAGAAGTACCATTTCCCAAAAATGATATTTTTATATATTTAGTAATACTGTAACTTTAAAATGTCGATCTTATCCTCAATGAGATGAATAAAAATCACATAAATATATTTATAACATATTTTTGAAATTTTGTTTCTTACTTAAATTCCATAATCGATTAAATATCATTACATAAATTGAGATAGAGGCAGTGACAAATCAGACCTTATCAAAATAGGTAGCCGGAGGAACTATGACACCTGCTCCTCCCATGACTGGTTCCGCAATGAAAGCAGCTACCTGATCAATAAGTAATAAAGTAACAACATAAAATATTTATGAGCGGATTTAGAGATGAATTCACGTAAATTCAATAAATTTTTACTTACATTTTATATATATAATAAAAAGTTTACTAATTTTGAATGCTTAAATTGATATGAGGACATACTAAAAGAGAGAAGGAAGAAATTAGGAACAAAAATATATAGGGTAAGGTGTAGGTGTTACAGGCAAATAAAATGTGAAAAGCAAAACTAAGATAGTTCGAAAATAAGAAGGATGAGCATAGATGCCAGTGATGAAGAGGTTCGAGAGGTGGTACATTTGAGGAGAGATAGGGCTAGGTAGGACGATTAGTAGGTAGTAGAACATTGTCTTTCTAAACAGTTATAGGCCAGAGTTCTAATTTGGAGCATTTATCTGTAATCTTATCAATATTATTACTATTACATTAGCACTTTCACATTCTTCGACTTTATTACTATTGTATTTCTCCTACTTTGATTATCTTTAATATTTATACCGTCAATATTTTTCTTCTTCAATATTTTTATTATAAATTTTTACTCTTCCATTTCTTTTTCAAACTATTTTCTTAAAAATAATTTTCTTGAATTATTAAAGGTCTATAGTTTCTTGACCTCAAGAAAGTAAGAATAAGATTTGCGCATATCTTACCTTATGCTAAAAAAACAAACATTATAATAAGTGAATAAAAGTAGATGGAAATTACTGTTTCAGGCCCTTCTTTGAGTATAAGATTTTCCAAATTATTTGCCAACCTAGTTGAGAACTCCTCTTCTGTCTCACCTGACATACATATTTTATTTTAGACCATATAATATAAGATCAATATTATATTTTATATTTTATACAATAAGAAGAGAAAATAAATAAAAATATACCAGGCAAGTGATTGCTCCAATAATGAGGGCACTGAGTGTGCAAAATACGTGGAGGTGGCAAATCAAATTTTTGATGTAGTATAGGAAGCCTACAAAAAAAAAAATGAGATTGAGTTAATTATGAACGAGTTAAAATAAATTGAATTTGACATGTGTAAAATTTATTTGAGTTGAAATTAATGGTAGAAAATTTTCAATCATGAGAAATATTACAGTTGATAAAAATTGAAAATTCTGTAATTTTAATTTATTTATAAAAAAAATTAAAATGATCATGACTTATTTGAAATTATAATTTTTAAAAAAATTAAATATACAAAGAATATTATTATTTTTTATTCAAATTTCATGTTTAATCAAATATTGCTATAGAAAATAAAAATCAGCAGTATATTACCCAGAGAGACCAGCAGTCAGGTAAGTGGAACCATGGTATCTGTTTGAAGAATATTGTGTCAGCCAATTAAATTAATTTTTAAAAAAAAGCATATTACAAAAAAAAAAAAAAAGAAGAAGAAAAAAGATTACGAGTTTTCTTGAGCAATAATTTTCTTTTTGTTTGGCCTTCCAAGGGCATTGTTGTAATACCACACCAACTTCACCTACAGATATATAATTAACATGTAATGTCAAAGGTTAATTATTTAATAATAATTAAAATAAATAATAAATATCATGTTATAACATATCAAATTACATAATATTTTCATTATGAAACAATTACGCGAAATGGCAAACATCTAAAGTATATTATATAACATAGCTATAGTTTCGTGAAATTTTGCTATTCTTCTAATTGTGTAAATCAGAATTTGTACAATTCGAATTTTTATTGTAAAAAAATCAGAATTTGTATATGCTTACCCTAGCTATTTGTATACGATTTATGAAAAAATCATAATAAATTATCTTGTTTGTATATTGGCAAACGAAATATATAAACAGAATTCTCAAAAATTCCTAAATGCATAAATACAGAGTTTGTATATACTTACTCAATGGGCAAGCGAAATATACATACCACAATCTCCATTTGTATATTCTTACCATTTTTGTATATTTGTTACAGACGGGCAAGGGAAATATACAAACGGACAAGCAAAATATACAATCGAAGCCTTTATAGCAAACATAATTATAGTTATGGAGCGTAATTATCGAAACTATAGTTATAAAACCTTATTATATTTATTATCTTTGCGATTTCTAAAATTTTCATTTGATTAACAAACCTGAGTGTCATTAGCTTCTGATCCACTATTTGTGAAAAAAACTTTTGCCATTTTTTTTGCAGTAAACATATCTAGGAGCTCCTTTGCAAGATCCTGTATATGTTTCAAAAAATAAAATTAATTAATCAATCAGTAATTTTCTCCTTCTGCCCCAAAATAATTATTATATTTTGCTTCTCGAGAATCAATTCAACTAATTTTCGTAATTCAATTAAATCAAATTCATTCAATATCTTAAACTTAAAATGTTTGTAGAAATTGATACAACTTGATTTTCGAGAAGCAAAATAAATATTCTTGAGACGGAAGGAGTATTACTAATAATAAATTAATAGCCAAATTATTGAACTAAGAATTTGCTAATATATATATACCAAAGAAGGTTTTGTGGTACGATTCCAAAATGAATGGTAAAATGGCAATGTGTTGAGTTGTTTATTCGCAGCTTCAATAAGACGAGCCTCGCTCCCTCCTACAATAATTCAGATTCGTTTTACATAAGATTCATTAAAATAAAAACCGCATCTTATAAAAAATAAATTACATTTTTTGTCAAGCACACCATAAATGTAATTGTTGAAAAATGAAAAGATTTATTAGGTTGATCCACCCATAGAGAATGAGGTGCTAATTAACTCGGGCCCAATATATATCAGTTTAGTTATTTCAATTTATGTGATATAGATAAAATTTGAAGGTCAATTAAAAATTTTAAAATTTTTTGTTATTGATTCTTTTTATTATATTTTAACATACTTTTCAAATAATATCTATGGCATATGTGATATTTTGAGAGTTAATTAAATTTTAATATATTTTTAAAGATATTATAAGTACGTAATTTTTAAATAATATATGTTATGTCCCTTGTCCAAATTATGTGACACGTGTTAAATTTTGACAGCTAATCAGATTTTTAATATGTTTTTAAATACTTTAAGTTGTGCTTAATAATACTCTTAACGTAATTTTCAAATAATATATGTTACTACGTCCCCTTATCCCAATTTATTTGGCACATGTGAAATTTTGAGGATTAATCACATTTTAATATGTTTTTTTAATATTTTAAGTTTTTAATTATTGTGATTTATGATACTCTTAATGTAATTAAATAATATATGTTACTCCCTCAATCTCAATTATGTAGTATGGATAAAATTTTGAGTATTAATTAAATTTATAATATTAAGTTGATTTTTACTACTATTTTTGTAATTACATAACATATAAAAAGGAAAATATTAAAATAAAAAATAAATTAAAATGAATAAAATACGAAATATAATAGAGAAAATTGAATAAAAAGGTAAACCAATCGATTGACATTGACCCTAAACTCCTCATTATTTGCGCTTATAATATAGTAAAAATACATCATTATGGGTATTGTAAAAAGTAAAAATTATTTTATATTAATACCACGATTAGGGTTAGCTATTCAAAATAAATAAAAATATGGTCAGCATCTTTTGAGAATATCTAGATTGTGACAACCGATAGATGCTCCTGCATTGCGAAATTTCAAGCCATAATTATTACTTATTTATGTCTGTTTTTAATTGCTATGTTACACTTTTTGAAAGTTAATTTAACTAATTTTTAAAGTGTAATTATATTATATTGATTCGATATTTTAAATAAAAAATTTAAATATACAATAACTAGATGAAAAGTACTGTTAATTACAATTTTTGACATATCAATAATAAAAAAATATATCGTAAAATGTTAATCAAATTATTTACCGTTTAACTCGAAAAAAGGAAACCATGACAACTAAAAATGGACGGAGGAACTTCCTCCGTCCATTTTTAGTTGTCATACTTTTCTTTTTAAGAGTCTAACGATAAAAAAATTGACTAACATTTTACGATGCATTTTTCATCGTATTGACATACAAAAAATTGCAATTTATAGTATTTTTTGTATAATTTTTGAATATCTATTTTTTTTTGTTTAAATATCAAATTAATATAATCTAATTTAGATTTGAAAATTAGTCAAATTAACTTTTGAAAAATATAACATAACAACTAAAAATAGACAAAGGGAATATAAATTTGCTTCCACAAATTAAAGAGAAACCCCATAAATCAAAAGAGAAAACAGAATCAAATGAAAGACAATTAGCCAATAGGAAAAAAAAATTCATAAGAATGGCATCTATGTATATTATATATAAATATAAATAAATATTTAGAGTATAACCAAAAAATATAACTGTGTACACAAAAATAATGCAATAGTTAAGTATACCTAATGATGTGCACCATAAACCAGATAAAGCATCAAGATACTTCTTCCCATTTATGTCATAGACATAAGAACCCTATAACAAAAATTACACAAATGTTAAAACACATATAAAAGAATTGAAATTTCTCAAGTAAATAATCAACCAAATTTAAGTTATATAACATATTGTAAATAATCTTACTTGTTATAATATATAATTTATCTTATTTTTAAAATCACAAATAGCCAACAATATGCTGGGATGTATAAGTTGATAATTACGCATCATTATGATGATAAATCAGATGATAAAAAATAATTATACTATAACACGTATTATTTAATATGATTTGATCAAGTGACCTATATATTATAAAAATCAATGTAAAATCTATTAGAAAAATAATCTCCTCCTAAACAAGATACTTAAACAACTACATAGTAAATGCTACTGTATTTTTGTACGAGAAGAACATATTCAATTTATAAAACTCCAACCTTTTTCTCTAATAAAGAAACAACCAAATACGAATGAGATTTATGTTTTTCTTCCATAAAAATAAAAATAATTACGATAACGCTTTTATTCTTCTACTACAATTAGAAAATCAAAGCAAGACTTAACACAATGTACACAATTTTTTTAAAAAAAAATTACAAATATAATACTTTAAAAAAATTATACTAACAATGCATATAACTTAAAGCTCGGGACGAAAATATCTAACCTCCGCCTTTTCTATAACTAAAGGTCCCATATCAATTTGCCATCCCGCAGTGAAGGGTGCCAACATATCATGTCCCATAAATCTGCAAATTAAATGTGAACATATTTTGATTACTTGTTATAACATTTTTCGTACTAAAGTAACTGAGCTTTATTCAATACAACGATAATATTACAAAATGTTATCATAATAAATTAGAAAACTATTTTTTTTTCCTCATATTAGAATGATTGATGCACTTTACCCATTAACCTCTCCCATTACTTCAAGCTTTTTTGAAAATTATGACTATATAATTAGCCAAATTTTGGAGAAAAATGCTAAGAAGAAAAAAGGATGAAGAAAGAAAAGAGATAAAGAGATAGGTAGAGGGTAAAAGTATATATAAAGAAAATATTGTGAGGGACCATTGCTTAGTTTAACTTAAATTTAATATTGATAGAATATTATATTATTTTTGTCTGTTTGATTATAGTAATAAGTAGGAAAAGTTACTCAACTTGATAAATGTCAAAATTGTATTTACTATGCACAACTTGTTGTTTTAAAAAACTATGAAATGTTATAATTTCTTTTTTTCCCACTAATTTAATACTTATCGGATCATAGTTACATTTTGAGTTTCGTAGCAAATGCACAATACAAACAAAACTAATATACATATACTAATATAATTTTTTTCGTGCCTTCTCCGTTGATAGTTGATACAATATACGCTAATATAATTGATTTAAAAAGGGGATGGAGATGGTAAGCAATAGACCATCTTCAACTCAATATCAATTCTGACATCAAAAATTTTTGGCGTAAAACTTAGTGTTTTGGGATTCCAACGCAACACTAATTTAGTTCGTGGATAGTATTACATCAAATTTAGTGCGATACCATTCATCAACACCAAATCACTTTTTTATTATTTTTTATTATTATTTATATCATAAAAAACTATTAATTTAACATAAAATAAATTATAAGTCTTTAATCAAGTTTCTAATATACCTAGTCATTTTTATGTATATCTTTATAATATAAATTTTAAATCTTAAATTTGGTGTATACTTTTTATAACTTAATTTGTGTATATATTATTTTGGGATAAGGCATAAGTACTTCCCTAGACTATGACTGATGAAAGCCCAGAGACTCATCTAGACTTAACTAGGGTCCTATTATCATAGTCTTTTACTCAATGAAAAAATCTTTTTGACGTAAAATGCAATTATAATGGATTTCCATCCGTTTAAATAATGTAAAAATTTAGAGAAAAAAAACTCTAATAAAATAGTTATACTTTAATGAAAACATAAAATTCGGATAAAAAATAGCTCTATTTAAATTTATGTATGAATTTGTAAATGCTTAAATCTCCTGAATTATTGTACCTTGATTTTGTATTTATAAAAGTTTGAATTAACCCAATAAATCACGTCTTGATTTTAAATTTTTAGCAAAAATTTATACCCCATAAATTATTCACTAATTTTGAACTTTATAAAAAATTGAAAATCACAAAACTTTTCTTAAAAAAATTATTTCATATTTTAGTTGATGGTATTTTATTTTATTTTTTTAAAATACTTTTGGTCTATGGAGTATTCAACTCGAACCCAATACATCTAATTAAGGATAAATAAATACTTATAATTCCACGTAACTAATAAGGTATTAGACTATAAGTTATATGAGAATCAAATGAAACCCTAATAAGCCCCTCACCCTAGCCCCCCATCCTTATTTATTTTTAATTAATCATGCATGTGATTAGTTTTAAGACAGCAAGCCATGTCTTGAGCCGCATGCACATGATCGAGGAAGATAAGTCCCAAAAATCTTATCATATTTTTTTATTTGGCTTAAGTCATACACAGTTTTTTAAAGTTATCCGTAAATTTCACTTAGATACCTAATTAATTTAGCCTTGTCCTATTGAACACTTTATATATATTCAAAAGTAATTCCAACAAGACACAAAACACTGACATGGCAAAAATAATGTATACACCACCCTCCTTAAGCGCATAGAACAATCAGAAACAATATTTTTCTCTCTCTATTATTTCCGATGAAAATAATATTCCAACAAAGTTATTGATTTTATTTTTTTTGACCGATCTTCATTTTCCCCACCATGTAATTGTGATAATAAATGATTATTAAGAATAAGATTCGATAGAGAAAAAGAAACGAATGGAGGCCATGCTATAGTGGTGGTTGAGGTGCAGCGGCACTGTGGAATTGGAAATAAGTATACAATATATTTACATTTTTTTATTAAAAAAACAATTGTAAAAATAAATAAAAAATTATAAATTTTAATCGTAGTTTTTTTTTATAAAAACAAAGAATTTCTTTTTTGATTTATAGCTATTTGGACTTTGGATAATACTTTATTGATGGAACTCTGTACCTTGAGGGAATACACTATACGATACGGCACTTCATTAAATTTTATAGCATCTCGTTTTCCTTTGTTTATATTGGTTGTTCATGCTATTTAAAATAGCTGTTTTAAATTATTTTGATCTATTTTATTTTATTTGTATTCTATAGAAAAATAGATTTTTTATTTTATTTTATTTGTTCAGACCATTTTAGTAGATAAAAAAAAAATATTATACTTTTTCTATATTATTCTTAAGAATAATATTAAATAATTACATAAAGTAATAGTAGTCAAATTTATAATTTTAAAGCATTATTAATAATGTTAGTTCAATTAAACACACTCTAGTTAAAATTTTCTTAAGGAACTTACCAGGTCAGCACAGACAAAGTAATATATGAAATAGAAGAGTACTTGTTAATGTACAAAATTTAAACAAAACTAATTAATTTTTTTTTTAAAAAAAAGTGTGAATAAGTTGTAAAGTTTCAAAAAAGAAAATAAAATAAAATAAAGAACAAATTAATATATTTTTTAAATTATTTAAAATTTTCTAAATGACGTATAGAAAAATGAACAATTAATATAATAAGAAGAATGGAGTAATTAATTATGTGCCTCAATTTTGATACCCATATCACATCTTCCTTGGGTAGTGGAGTTTAATAACTTATGAATAGTACACTTTGCTGTAGAACATATTTATTTTTAATTTTTTATTATTATTATTATTATTTTAATTTATGTGATACATTTCGTTTTTAGAAAGTCAAGCGGTTTAAGTTTGATCTGAAATTTGTGTATGAAATCTTCAATTCTTTTAAAATAAAATTTATATATTTGTAAACTACGTAAAAAGTACTATAAGTCATAAAATTGACAATTCAAAATATTTAAAAGATATATGAAAAATTTACGATCAAAGATAGATTTGCTTGAATCCCAAAATCCAAAATGTCCATACTCAGCCCTATAATTATTAATATTTGAACTACCAATATACTCCCTCCGTCAACTTTTAATTGTCATATTGCGCTTTTCGAAAGTCAATTTGACTAATTTTCAAAGTGAAATTAGATTTCATTAATTCAATATTGTAAACAAAAAATTTAGATATTAAAAAATTATACGAAAAGTACTATAAATTGTAATTTTTTACATATTAATATGATGAAAATAATACATCGTAAAATATTAGACAAAGTACTTATCGCTTAACTCTAAAAAGGAAATGATGACAATTGAAAATAGACGAAGATAGTATTTTTAAATTAAATTTCGGGAAGCCAAATCTCTTTCGAGCCATTATAGAATAGAGAGCTCTTCATTTTTTTTATTCTTCGTTTTCAGATCTACATAAAATGATGTATAATAATGTGATAATTTTTTTATAATTTTTTTTTTCAAATTATAAACAGTATTTGCCTTAGACTTTTATAATAAAAATATTGTTTTTTCTTTAAAAAAAATTAGAGTATGTTAATTTATTCTTTTAACCCTATCCAAATGGAAAAATCAAGAAAATATTGTTTTGTTTTCTTACCTTCCCTTTTCAAATACTCACATTATTTATTCTTTTTAACTCCTTTTGCATTTGATCTCTTTTTTCAAATATTTAATTAATAAGATAGAGCAATTTTTTTGTCAAAAATATGAATTAATAATCAAAAAATGTTGATAATAACAAAAAATTCTCTTTCCTCTTAAATTTTCAATCATCACATCAAACCTATATATTACAAGTAGATATGCAAGTTATCTAATTGTTGAATCAGATTTTATGATTTTAATCCTTGTCTTTATTTAAAATTTATCTATTTATTATTTATAAAATTATGTTAATAATTCATATAATAATTATTTTAATATATATATATATATATATATATATTAAATTAATAAATATAATGAAAATACAACTATTAGAAAGGGTTCTCATAGGAGAAATTAACGTATCTTTCATTCTCTACAATTTCAAAAGAATCGACACTTCTTTTGCTTATTCTCCTTTTTCCTTCTACAATTCTAGTAAAGTTCGCGTGAAGATTCTTTGAAGTTTTCTTCTTCAACGATCCCCCATTTTGTGCATTTTCTAATTGTTTCTCTAGACTTCAATATTTCATAATTTTTCTTGTATTTATTATATTCTTGTGCACTTACAAAATCTTAGCATGAAAAAGTAAAATATGATAAATTTGTGATTATTAATTATATCATGTGTCAGTCCATTTGCCTACTTGAATTCTTTAATCAAAACCCTTTGTTTCTTCCGTGTGTTCTCATTAATGCATGTCTCCTCACTTGTCTTATTTCGTACTGATTATTCGTAGAGTTGTCAATATGGGCTGATTCATTCTCTTTGGATTAGCTTATATAAGTTTTGAGACTTGACGGGTCAAATCAAGCTGGAGACTGTGGATTGTGTTAGGTCAGTCCATTTTTTAAAATATATTATTTTATATTTTTTAAAATTAAATTATAATTTAAAAATATTAATTTAAATATGGACAAGATATCTTCATTTTCATCTACAATTTATATGCAATATCAATTAGTGAAACATTAAATAATAGCTAAATTTAAGAACTACGTATAGTATTTAAATATACACAAAAAATATTATTAGTTTGAGAAAAATCATGCAACCAATTTCGAATAGCTATAATTAAGTGTTTGAATATTTTCATGATGGATGCAACTTTTATACTTGGTGAGAATACGTCCACCAATGTTGAATGATGATTCTGATGATACAGTGTAAGAGGAATAATAAGTACATTACGATTGATGATTCTAAATCTTAATATTTCAAACTTTCAATAGCCTTTAAGTTTGGACTTTTGTTATTTTTAATACTATATTTTATTTTTATTTTTTAAAATTATTTTTTATCTAGCCACAGACCGGTCCAACCCGTATTGCTCAAGCCCACAAACCAGCAGGCTTATCCAGATCGAGCTTAATTTTTTTTTTCTTAAATGAGCTCCAAAAATTATAGCCTAGCCGTGTTAAATCACGGATATTAAGCTAGGCCAGCAGCCAACCCAACGAACCTAGCCCTGTTAAATCACGAATATTAAGCTAGGCCAGCAGCCAGCCCAACGAACCTAGCCCATATTAACGGCTCTAGTTATTTGATACTTAGTTGACATTATGCCATTAGTAGCAAGGATTAGTTATGAATTTATGTAGATATTAGCTATTCATATATAAATTATTATATTTTATATTTTGTATAAAATAGTAAACAGATTCTTTCATTATTTTTATGGATATTAATTATGTAAGTTTTCAAATTGTCAATCACATATTGTATTAATTTTAAATGTCTAAATCAATATAAATATAAAGAATCAATATTCAACAATATTGTTATTTTTAGTATTGGATTAATTTTTTTTGTTAGCATTAGTATTAATTTAATTTTGATTTGAGATTTATTAAATCATTAATATCTATGAACGATAACTTTTATTGGACCGTTCAAAATTCTAAATCTCAAAAACTTGAAATAATATGTTAAAAAATATGATTATGAAAAAATAAAAAAAATATTTAGAAATTTTTTCAAAGGAAATATTTTTAATATAAAATAAATTTAAAAAAAATTATATATATAATGTCAAATTGATTTGATCTTAGGTTAAGTTTTTGTAGTTAAAACCAAATCAACTTTAGTATAATCAGGTTATTTTTCCAATACCAAACTAAGTAAACCATTAATTAGATTTTTTCAATTTTACTCAATTTACAATATTGTTCAATTTTCAGTCCGGAAGATAACTTCGATTCGCTCGGCCAGCAGGCGGGCGGTGTGCTTATCTTGTGTGACAACACTACAAAGCGAGTTGCTATTTTAGGCGGGCAGTTGTGTGACGAAACTACAAAGAAAGCGGCGCTTTCGTGTAACATGCTATGGCCTCAACGCCCTTACGAGGTAGTGATGAGTTTCACACGCTCTAAGCTCGGTCCGCGCGCGGTTAGGAACGAACGTAGCCCGCAAGAGTCAAGGGGTTGTAGGGGTGACTTCCAGAGATAATTACGACGCCCCTACTTTTTGAATGTTTCATGAAATTTGTGGTTCTAGTGTGAAAATTAAGAAGGAAAAGAAGGTTTTGTGGAGAGAAGATATTGGAGAGGAAGGTTTATATAGATGGTGGGGCAAATATATACAACAGTACAGCTAAACAAGTAGCAGAAATAATAATACAAGTAAAGTGATAAGTGAGAGGATCCAGCTGACAAACAGATCCGTCAAAGTTCAAGGGTCTTCTAGGTCATTCTGCCGACAGATTATACTTTAGTAGATTGACATATAGATGAACTTTGCTTTACATTACCAGACAAAACATATAGTTGTTCAACTAAGTAGAGCAAGATATATGTAGAAATACAAGGAAGCATTGAACCTCATGCAAAAATAAATACATCTATAAATCATGTCGAAATCGACGAGACAGACATCTACCTCTATGGCATGAGTATGAACAACATTTCTGCATTGCAGTATTTGCCATAGCATGTGTATATTCCCCCCTTAATCAACAGAGAACATATTCAATAGCAAAGAATCTATGAACACAAGTTGTTGCTATTCATTAGTCCAAGTAAAAGAGAGTAACAATCTTCCTAAGATTCTTGGCTTCTTGACATGTTTCCATAAGCAATCTGCTATCATGAAAGGCAAAGCAAATAACTTGCTGCACTTGCGAAATGATGTCCATGTTACACAGCCTACATCACCAGCAAAACCAATTCAAAGGGGATCAACCACCCGTTAGAATTCACCACGGATACAGTAAAACACGCAATATGACAACACACATACATTCCCCGTGTAGTTCCCCACAAAGTGGGGTCTAGATCAGGGTAGAGTGTACGCAAACCTTACCCCTACCTCAGAGGTAGAGAGGTTGTTTCCGACAGACCCTCACCTTAAAAAAATAAAAATAAAAGTAACAGATCAAAGCAGTTCAGAAAAAACTAAAGAAGTACAAGAAACAACAGATAGTAACAAATAGGTCTATGACAAAATAATACGATAGTCGAAGTACAAGAAACAACAAATAGTAAGAGAAATCGAAGGACAAGAAACTACAAGAGAAATACTACGACTACTAGCATGGACGGACAACAAGACAATGCACTCCTATGTTATGAAGTATGATGATAAAAAACACATTCAGAACTAGTTCCACTTTTACGAAAAATATGAAGTAGAACATCTAGAACATAGCTAGGTTATGTCGTATCATGATATTTCATTTCAGCACGTCACTTCTACACAGTTCTGCACCAAGGCAGGGAACTTCATATCATAAAAAGCAGTTTCTGCCAAGAAACAAATCAACTTGACTACAAAATGGAAGAATGACTATTGAAGACCTATAGATGTTTGAAAAGTGTACAAGACATCAGATGTTCTTGTTTCCCTGCTAAAACATACAAGGGAACTGGTTCAACTTGACATGGAGATTGTATACCCAATTCATTCAAAAAGGATGCTCTTTTCGTACCTGCTAGCTTCTAGCAGTGAGAGATGGTCATTGTGAGGTTTCTCTATCACATGTTTCACCTGCAAATCCAAGAAAGTCAACATTATGATACCGTTTGGAAGTGCTACTAACTACTGCACTATTGTTGCATTTCACAAACAAACTTGGTGGAAATCAACTTGAAGATTGAACTCTTCTTAATGAGTTATAAACGACTCGGAGACCAAATTCAGCCTGTACATTCAATCAGAAGTCATTATAAAGTAGTTGTTTAAAGCGGAAGAAGCCTTGGTTCCTCCTCTCTTGAAACTTGGAATCCATCATGAGTCACATTAGCAAGCCATCTTAAGTATACATGTTACTTTTTTATTCAAAACACGAAATTTAGAAAAGACTAAATAATTTCAAAACTCCATCATTCAGATTGTTAAAATTTCGTCTTAGCCATCTCCCTTGTCAAAAACTTCTGGGTATCCAATACTCATGTCCACAAAAAGAGCAACAGAAGAAGTGCATTTTAATTTTCAGAATCTAACCACAACGAAGCCATTTGATGACAAATCTTAATTGAGGGTTATAGAGATACAAAACTTGCTTCATTAGAAGTTTGAACCTAGAGAAATTTTCAATTCAACTGGATTTTTAGCTTAAATAAGAATGTGGTAAAACTTACATAATATGTTAGATCTATATGGAAAATGATGCAACTATATATTGAACATCTAGCATTCAACTTATAATGACGAGATAGATCAATCACTCAACACAAATGACAAGGATAGCTTTACAGACCTTCATAGGTCCTTGACATATAGAAACCTTAGTTACACTCGTAGAATTAGTTCTACGGTAAAGGATGCCATGAAAATGTTGGAGTAGAAAAGCATGTCGGATGGTATCCCTATAGAGGCTCGGAAGCTCTTGAAGTGGTTGTAGTAGTATGGCAACAAAAATTATAAATGTACATTAAATGTGGAAAGTAAGCACATACAACATTTTCAAAATTATAAAGACTTTTGAAACTTGTGGCATCAAACATGCCATCACATCTGTGTGGCTACAAAAGCATATCATTTAAAGTAAAATAGGATGCCTAAAGTAAATCGTTTCCAAATATAGAAAGAAAGGTGTTATTTTTCAAATAGACTAAAATGAAAATGATATCAGATAAAATGGAATAAAGAGAGTAAGAACAAAGAAGATTTTCAAAGTTTTGCAAACTGTCATGGTATCAAACTTATGAGTCGTACAAGAAAAAAGCAAAGATAAAGAGACAATACGAAGGGTGACAGATGGATAGTTTTGATATTGGCTGTAGATCCACAAGAAACTAAATTTTTGCTATAAAGATAGATGAAAACTTATAGAGAAAGAAAGAAGGATCTTCAAATGGTATTAGCATCAAGAAATAGTTTGTCAATGGATGCTTGAGAAGAAAGAAATTCATATCAAATATATAATTTCATAAAACACATGTACAAAAGAGCAGTCACAAGTGAAGGATCAATATAAGGAGATATTAAGGAGTTTGCCATTACTGTAGGTGTATACTAGGGACTTGGCTCAAATCTATACTTGTTACCTAAATAGGGTGAGGTAACCAATAATATGAACGATAAGATTCCACGGTGAAATGCTATTTTCATATGAGATTGAGTCAACGGAAGAAACTGGTGAGAAACTCAACCAAAAGTTGGAATTGTCGAGAAGCACTTTGAGGAGAAAGGTTCTTAGGACAACGAAAAGTAAGACATAGGTGTAGGTTCTTTTCATTTGGTACAAGGTTCTTAGGACCTAAGTTGCACGGACTCTTCACTTTCGTTGCCGCACCCGTCTCGGATTCTCCAAAAATACACTAGTTTTGGAGAATCCAACACGCACATGCTGACATTTTTGAAGAGTCCGAGCAACATAGCTTAGGACAACTAAAAGTAAGACATAGGCGTAGGTTCTTTTCATTGGTACAAGGTTCTTAGGACCTAAGTTGCACGGACGTCTTCGACTTTCGTTGCCGGCACCCGGTCTCGGATTCTCCAAAAATACACTACTTTTTGGAGAATCCAACACGCACATGCTGACATTTTTTGAAGAGTCCGAGCAACATAGCTTAGGACAACTAAAAGTAAGACATAGGTGTAGGTTCTTTTCATTTGGTATACGGCTTGTATACGGGGTTCTCCCAATCAAGTTATTTACTTTATCAAAAAAATCTAAAAGTAATATGCCGCAAGTTTAGCTCCCCATAAGAATAACAAAGGTATAGTGAAATTAAACAGGATTATGATGCATATTTGTATACAATTCAAATATATAAGCTCAGCCTTCCAAGAGAATAGCATGATAGAAAAGATGTAACACACGAATTAGAAGATGATAGCTAAAACAGACAAGTGCTTACTTAGGGAGCATGGGATGAAAAAATACCCAACAGTGTAAAAGGTACTGTCTACATAACAGTTGTAAGATCAGAAATATTAGCACTCAATGCATCCACAAGATGAATATCGTACAATGCCTATGTTAAGATGGATGTTGTCACAAAAGATTGGACAAGATTAGAAATGATTACATCAAACAAAGGGTTCTAGCACACACACAAAGGGTAAAATGTGAGAATGCAACATGAGGCGGTTTGGCCGTGTCCTATGTAAGCCTCCACAAGTACCGGCTCATAGGTGTGACACTGATGAACGAAGATGGTAAAAGATGTGGTAGGCCTATAATGAAAATCACACCGAGAAAGTGTCTCACAGACCTATAATCTTTTCAAAATTGCCGACTTAGATAAGAACATAATATAGTGGATTCAAATGATCCGTATATATAATACCAACTAGTTGGGACAACACTTAATTGTCATTGTTACACTAATGCTACGTCTGGAGATGCCAAAGTTAGAAACTTGTGCATCTGTTAGTAATGCAACCTACTCTAGACTGCAAGAGCAAATGGTTGGATCAGAGGTTCCAAAGTGAGGGAGAATACAAGAAACAATCTAGAGATCACTCATCTACAGTATGCAGATGACACTTTAGTATTTTGTGGAGCTGTAAAGGAGCACATGCTAATTTTGAGAGTCATTTTAAATATTTTTGAGGCTGTGTCAGGTTTGCACATAAACTGGAACAAGAGTTTCATTTATCCAGTAAACACAGTACCAAATATTGAGGACTTAGCTTACAAGCTTGGAGGGAAAGTAGGTGAACTACCAACAACCTACTTGGGAATGCCTTTGGGGGCTAAGAGCAAATCAAGTGGAATATGGAGTGGTGTAATTGAAAAGTGTGAAAGGAAGCTCGTGAACTGGAAGTGTCAATATCTATCCTCAGGTGGCAGACTAACTCTAGTTAACAGTGTCCTGGATGCCTTGCCATCATACATGATGTCAATATTCCCTATTCCAGCCAAAGTAACCAAGAGGTTAGATGCAATTAGGAGGAACTTTCTATGGAAAGGCAGTGAAGATAAGAAGAAGTATCATTTGGTCAAATGGGAGGAGTTGCTAGTTAGCAAGAGAGGGGGTGGACTCAACATCAGAGATCTGAGTACGCAGAATAAGAGCTTGATGATGAAATGGTTGTGGAAATTTGCCTCACCAGAAGTATCTCTATGGAAGGAAGTAATAACAGCAAAATATGGCATGGAGGACAAGTGGATGACAGAGGGGGTGACCAGCCCTTATGATTGTAGTGTATGGAGATCAATCAGGAACTTATGGCTAT
>NW_006239055.1:738986-748902 GCF_000226075.1 Solanum tuberosum
TGTAAGGTTGGTAATGGAGAAAAAGTGGCCTTCTGGAATGACATCTGGTGCGGACAGGAGACACTGAAACAAGCATTCCCTGAGCTACATAGTCTAAGTCAAGCACAGGAAGCATCAGTGGCAGACTTATGGACAGGACAAGGGTGGAATTTACATCTGAGAAGAAACTTAAATGACTGGGAAATAACATCCATAGCAAGATTTCATGACACAATGGCTAGGGCTACCAATCTAACAGAAGAGCAAGATAGACTGATATGGAAAGGGGAGAGAAAGGGAGAGTTCACTGTAAGTTCTGCATATCGAGAATTGAGACCTAGTGAAGAGCAGCAAGCAGGATGGCCTTGGAGGATGATCTGGAGAACAAAAATCCCATACAAGGTGAATTATTTCACATGGCTTTTGGCAAAGGAGGAAGTCTTGACACATGAAAACTTGAACAAGAGGAAACACAACCTTTGCTCTAGATGTTATTTATGCGAAGAACAGGTGGAGACAGTCAACCATCTCTTTTTGCACTGCAAATGGACAGATCAATTATGGCAAATGTTCATTCACAAGAGGAAGATCAAGTGGACAAAACCAGGGAGAATCACAGAAGTTCTAAAATGCTGGAATAGTGATGGAAATGCAGGAAAAAAGGAGGAGAGATGGAGGATTGTCCCAGCATGCATTTGGTGGACAATTTGGAATGAAAGGAATCAAAGATGTTTTGAAGGAAAGAACAACAATATTCAGAAGATAAAGATAAACTGCCTAGGTCTTTATTATTTTTGGTGTAAGCAAGTAGTAATAGGAAATTCTGAAGATGTTTCTAATGTTATTGACTGGCTGTAACTAAAAGATCTTAGGGCTGTTGTAAGTATAAATTTTTGGAGGGGAACTACACTTTGATGTAGTATACCTGTGGATATATAGAAGTAAATGTTACCTTTCTCAAAAAAAGGGTGTGAGTGAGAGAAATAGCTTTAGGCTTTAGAGAACCCGAATTTCCTTCAAAGTCAAATCATATAATATTTGAATGAAATGGACTTCAGAAAGAGTCGAATGGTAACTAATGATACATATAGCTGACCCCAACTAGTTTAGAACTCAGGTGTTGTTGGGTGTATGGTGAATATATGAAATTAGCTAAACAAACAAAACGTAGGAAATTAACTCTTGCAACTCCTTACTCGTCTTGCTTAGCAATATAAAGGAGTACAAGTAAATTTTAAAAATTAAAAGACCTAATGGTAGATGGTGCCACAGGTCTGTTCCAACTAATTTTTGCAGTTCCTGTTTGTACCTAAATAAAATAAATACATACAACTGCAGTTTGTATCAACTCTTAAGAAGTTTAACAAGATGCACAATAGTATGTATGCCCATCAACTTTCAGGTCAACACCTTCAGTAATTTAGCCTCTGAAATAAAATATTCCAAGAGATGTTGACTCCAAATGTTTCAGTATATAACAATTTGATTATTAAACAGTACATGTAGTCAGAGAAGATCAGAGATTGCAGCTCTTATGAATGATTCCTTCTACTTAAGAAAGGAATACACAAGAGGAGGAAGACTTATTTTCTGGGATAGTAAGAAGCAAATAATATTTAAAAGAAATCTCTCCTCCATATCTAACAATTTAAACCCAAAAAAAACATCAAAAAAAGAGGAAGACTCTTTCAAAGATAGTTAAATCCACGAGACACAGTGCAACGACTGTGGTTGTTCATAACAGGGGAAGAGAGAAAGAAAAGCATTTGAACGAGGAACAACAAAGATGATATATTCTTTTTCACAAATTGTTTTGTGATACCACCAATGACGGTTCTTTTCTTTTCTTTAATGGAAAGATAACAAGAGTGACATTCCTGTCACAATGAAGCACAATTTTATGAATAGATGCAACCAAAAACAAAATGTAAATGCATTTACTTTTGACAATAACTCCTGACTTTCCGGAGGTTGTTTTTCCAAGCTCTGTGGCAATATCACAGTTAGCAGCTCCGGTTTCTCAGCACGAAGAGCACCTCTTATGACAGCAGCATTGGTGCCTGCTGCTCCAGAAGTAAAGATGTGATTTTTCTGGAAAAAGAAGAAGTTGAAGAAACATTGAAAAGCTCGAAGTCATTAATTCACTATCTCCTTCAACTAAGACAAGAGAACCATACCGTAATGACCAAGGCGTAGCTTAGAATCTCAATAAGTTCTTGATGCATAAATCCCATGTTTCGTGTCCCAAAAAAGCCAATATTTCTTGGACCTTGTTGTTGAATAGCTAACAACTCCTGAAAACATGAAAGGAGCAATATCTCTCTTATTTACATTCACAGACACATCGGATAAGTACATTCATAGACACAGCAGAAACATCAAACTAATCGATTTTGTTGGCTCAAAGTGACACTTGAATTGGCCAGCCAAATAGCTTTAGACTACTTGCCAGCAACAATTTGACGGATTACTTCTTTCTCATAATCTAAAGAGATATCACTCTCAGGTTTTCAATGCAGTTTCAGAAGACCACCTAACAAAGAATAATGACTTATAGATGGCTACCCAAGAAACTCCTTCCCAAGATTACATAGACCAGAGGTTGAATCACTCAGGAATTCACAAAATTAAGGAAAAGTGCAAGTCCAATCTAAAATTTTGATCCATCAAAACAAAGACATAATAACCCAACCACAATTAGACGTAACTAGTAATTTAGTAGAAAATTACTAGTAATTTGATCTGATCTATCATATTCGTTCACTTAACTAAAGACGTTAAATGCCAAATGGAAGGTGATTACTCAAATAATATTGAAGTGGACTATCTGCAGGTAATAAATATCCAAAGGAGGAGGGTAAACAAGCAATATACTCTTAAATGTCATCGCAGTTCCAATTCGATACAAGTACTCCCTCCATTCCAATATAAATAAATTTCTGGCACTTTTTAATGGTCCAAAATGAATGGATTTTTCAAAGTTCAAAGATGTATTATTTATTTATTTCCAAAATTACCCTTCACTTTAATGGGTTCTTCATCGACTATCTCTAGTTTTAAGAAAAGTTTGGGAAGAAGCAAAGGGGTGATATTGACAAATTACCTTTTAACTAATGTCTTTCATTAACTTTCTTAAGGGATGTGTCATACCCCATAATTCATTTATTTTGGAATGGAGGGAATATAATACATCGTCCATCGAAGAGTAAAAAGAAGTCAAACCTGCAGATAGTCCACATCCGGAACTGGCTTATACTCTGATACTAAAACTGATCCTGAGCCTTCAACAAGAGTCTGAGCTTGAGTTGGAATCTGAGAGCTGAGTTCTTCATCAGAACCAAACATCTGAATTGCATAATCATCTTCATTCCTCAAATTATCATTGCTGCAATATCTTTCAGCATCTCCATCTGGCCACTATACCAGCACACAGAAAACAGAGGCCCCTGGCAGTAAATCATAAGTGAAAACCAACTGATGCATGAAAATGCAGTATTATGAGAGCCTCTAGTTTGTGTGGTTGGCAGTTACTGAAAATTTATGCAGCCTAAAAAAGCTCAACAATTTGAGGTTAGAGCTAAAGAATATCCAAGCATGCCATAGATGATGTGATAAGTTGCTTAGACTCTGGTGCGGTCCGTGCGGATGTCCAGTACAGGTGCGCATCTAAAGGTCAAATCGTTTATGATCTAAATTTTAAGATTCAGGGATACAAATCCATGCATGGATACGGGTGTCAAGATTTGTCTAAAAATCTAAGTTGCTTGGACTCTTCACTTTTGGTGCTGCACCCATGTCGACACGACATGGGTATGGGTGTGGATGTGGGATACGTGTTCGATTTGGTCAACCGATTTTGGGTACTTCGACCAAAATCGATGGGAAAGACCGGACAGTTTTAATGATTTTTGTAATCAATACAAAAGCTAAGGTGAAATTGAATAAAATGGAATACCTTTTATATAGAAATTTCTATGTCACTCCTTTTCCTTTAATCTCCTTCCAGGATTCTACTCAAGTTCTCCCCATTATATCTCATAATTTAGGTTTTATAACTCGATTTTAAGATATTTTAATTATTTATAGGCGAATCCTTGCACACGTATGGATCCATATCCCTGAATCTTAAAAATTAAATCATGAAGGATCCGACCTCTAGATCCACACCCGTATCGGACACACGTACCCTAGTCCGAGCAACTTCACTAAAAATAATTCAAATATCTAAAAATAAAGTTATAAAACCAAAATTATGAGATATTATGTGGAACTTAAGGAGAAATATTGATCAAGACGAGAATCTTGGAAGGAGATAAAAAGGAAAAGGAGTGACAATAGAAATTTATATATACAAGGTATTCCATTTTCTTCAATTTCACCTTAGTTTTTGCTTTGGTAATAGAAATCACTGAATCTGACCAGAATTTCTTCCTCGAATTTGGTCTAAGTACCCAAAACCGACTGACCAAATCGGGTACAGATCCCACACCCACGTGTATCGACAAGTGAAGAGTCCGAGCAACTTAAGACTGTTGTTAGTAGTAGGATATGCAAACTTGTTCCACTCATTCTAACCAAGTGGTTTTTCTCTAACAACTTCACTTTCCAGTTCAACAATGGAAAGACCAATACAACGAAAAGAAAAAAACGACGACAAACAAGATGAAATAGGGAAACTTCTTCCTTTCTAACAAAAGCCCCAAACCTACTCAAATGACAATAACCAACCATGATAAAAGCATACAATTGCTTGTTTCAAATCCAGAAACATTTGATTTTCTGATAAAAGAAAGTTAATTTTCTATATTACATAGAAAGCATTACCAGTCACCAATACAGCAGCAAAGAGATAGCTATCTAACACTACACACACAAACTCCAAGTAAAGGGAGATCATCATATCCCTTTTTTTTCCTGGACAAGTCAGAACAACAATAAAGTTTTGAGCTTTCCTCCCATCAAACACCAAATTGCCAAGAGCCCATTTTTTTCCAATTATCACGAAGTCAATAGCAAGCAGAAGTCAAAAATTAAAACCCAACATAAGCATTTTAGCCATTAAGAAGTTTTGAGCTTTCCACCCATCAAATGCCAAATTTTTCAAGAACCCATTTTTCCCAATTATCACAAAGTCAATAGAAAGCAGAAGTACAAAAATTAAAACCCAACATATGCATTTTAGCTATTAAGAAGATTTGAGCTTTCCTACCATCAAACACCAAATTTTACAAGAACCCATTTCTCCCAATTACCATAAAGTCAATTGCAAGCAGAAGTACAAAAATTAAAACCCCATTTTAGCTATTAACACAGAGAGAAAAGTAGTAATACCGTATGTCCATTGGAAGATGAACTTGTTGAACCACATCTTTTGGAAGATGAAATAGGATTGAGGGGACAATTGGGGTTGTAAAAGTGAACAACTTTAGTGAAATTCAAAGGGGAAAACACAGGATGAGAGTGAGGAAGAGGCAAAAAAGGAAGCCTCAATGAAGAAGTTAGCATTCTTGATTTTTGCCACAACTAGCAAAAACTTTTTGAGTTTCTTGACAACTTTTTACTTCACTTTTTCTTCAAATCCAAAGCCCCCTTTTTGAGTTCTTTCTTTCACACGGATGGACAGGTGAGAGACGATAGGTTTACAAATTTTGGACAAAGGACATCCCTTTTTATTCCCTTTTTGTGTTTGTGGTTTACTAGTATTTTACTTCAATTTTTTTCAACACAAAAATCTCCAACTTCTCTTTTATTTTATTACTAACTTTTTAAAAAAAATCAATATTTGAGTATTGTAGTCAACACAACAACCATAAGTGTCATCCTGCTGGACAAGTGCCTTGCAAGCTCAAAAACATACTAGATGCCTAATTGACCAATCATTTTGACAAGTACCTCTTATAAAAAAATGGTTAAACAATTAGTTATGTTAATAATAATAAATTAATGTTATGTCCAATAAGATATGAGTATCATCTAAAAGTTTGTTATTCTTATTATTATTTTATTACTATTATAGAAGAGCGAATGAGAATCAAGATTGACATGGTAATTGATTTTATTACGTTTCTTTTAATCAATAGTTGAATTTGTTACTTTTTGTTCATTTATCTAGATCTATTCTTCCTACAAGGCACACGTAGAAAAGCTAACTGTTTAGAATTTATCGAGTTCTTTTCATTTATGTTAGTTTTGTTTTCCAATTTCATGGTTGTCGTTTGAGATACTCTTATGTTGTTTGTGTTCTATTTTTTTGTGTTCTACTTTCTTTCTCTTTTTGAACTCTTCATTGTTTACCTCTAAAAAGGTATAGTTGAATTTATATGTAAGTTTAAGAATTAGTGGATTGATTCATTCTAAATGATAAAATAAGAAATAATAAATAAATGCAACCTATGTTGGCATGATTCGATAATATTCTTGATAGATATGTCCGATATGACTTGACAAGAGTTTTGAGATTAATAAACGAGTACTAATAATTTGATATTGCAAGAAAGATGTATTCAAACTTCATTGATTACAATGTGAAGATATGTCTGCTTTTATAGGTAAGAATCATTAAGATCTAATGGCTACATCATATCCTATTAACTTATGTTAAGTAACTTATCAAATGATATTTAAGAGTGAAAAAGAGTAACGCTCGGCGATGCCTCTAAAATAGTTACATAACGACTGGTGTCTTTTGACGATATTGCTCTATATGTTTGGGCTTGATCCGATCAGAGCTATGGATATTATGTCCATAATATCCATATCAAAGCTATGGATAGATGTAAATTATTAGCTCTGATACCATTATCCAAAGCCACACAAAGCCAAAAGTAGATGTAAATTATTATGTAAAAGTCTTAAAGTGTACAGTAGTAGTCACATTATTATTATTAGGTACAAGTTAGTAGAGTAAATTAGTCAACATATGCATGTGCATTATTAAAGTAGTATTGACAAGTGTAAAGTATGGTAGGTAGTGTGTATTATTGAGTAGACAAGTGTAAAAGTAGTGGGTAGGGATAATTGTAAAGTAAGTGTGTAGTATAGTACGTGCATTATTATGCACAAATTCCTTTTTATATAAAGGAAGGTATATGTAAGATAAAAGGCAGGCTTTGAAGCCTTCAATAAATAAAGCTTTCATAAAAAACACTCTTAAATATTTAAGATATTCAATACTTATAAGATAATGGAACAACAATCTGAAATTCAACCAGATATTTCAGATAACATGAATAAGCAAGAGACAAAGGTATATTGTTGAGCTGCAAGTATATCAAAGTGTCTCTTAAACTTGAAAGGCTTATCTTTCTTAGGACTTAAGTGACATATTTTTATACCTTGTTATTCTTTTTGAGTTTTTTGTATGTATATCTAATGCATCTCAAAAAAATTGTGTACATTTCTGGGATATTAATGAAAGGATATATTTGTTCATACATTTATATATTGTGCTCATAAATTAGGTTTTTATGATTTTTCATGCTTTGAATATATTTTTGCATTTTGGACAATCCGACAAACTTTTTAATCTTTTTGCATCTTTTAAGATTTACTAATAAGTAAGATTTTTCTGAGTACCTTCTTAAATTTGATTTGTTTTGAACGATACATCAGAGTAATAACCTCTAGTTCTATAGATTTCAATTGATGGTAATTAGCATCAAACAATTATACTTTCCGACTTAAGATTCAATATATTTAAATGTCTTTCATTGAAGAGAGGCTTTCAAAGATTATGATGTTGGTATCTTAGTCATCCCATATTTAGAGGAAGTGGATCAAAGTTTAAACCTATTATTGTTTTGGATAAGATAGATTTAAACCTAAGCTTTGTACCAAAATATAAAATATGAATTCATTAGTTGTTTTACCTTCTTCATTGTAAAGTTATTTTATCATTGCGATCTTTCATAAATATACAATATTTATTTGATCAAATTATTATCTTGTTCTGATTGTCTTGCAATATTTTCTGGTTCAGCAAAATCTTCGAAATGTTTGATTAACAATTTTTTTGCTCAGATCTTAGGCATTTGGCTTTATATTGAGAACTTTAACGTAACCAACCGATTTGTCATTACTTCAGGTCATCTCATGTGGAATTCTAAAATTTTAAAAATACGGTGTCAAATTTAAATTTTTGAAGCACACGACGAAATTGACTTATTTTGAAATAGTCGGGCTGCCATCAGTCCGCCATAGTAGTGCCTGCACGGCCACTATAACAGGCTGACGGAAAATCAGACTCTAGTTAATGCAACCTCTTTTATTTTTCTTTTACTTTTTGTAAGGAAAAAATAGACGAGGGCTACTAAAAAAGTCCTCCAAATGTCACCCAGAGGCAAGGGAGCAATGAAGGAAAATAATTACAGCGCAAGGTAGGTGAAAACTTAAGAAATTTTGGTGTTTGTTCATCACGATAGGCTCTCACAGAGTTGGAAACTCATAGTCAAGGTTCATCATATGATACATGGCGCCCAAATAGGCTAGATTTCCTTTAACTGAGTAGTTAAACCCATTTTTACTGCATTATGTCTTGTGAATTTTTGGAGGTTGCATGCATAGGACTTCGGGCACGGAGTCTCGATGATTAAGCTTGTGGCTAAGGAGGTTAGGTTGATAGCAATTGTTAATTAATGGTGGTTGTTTTATGGTATGGCTGGGTGTTGCATGGGAAGAGATTTGTGGACAAATTTGAGAATAATCGGGGATTGTTTTGAAGGTTACATGTGGTAGGTGATGATTGTATGTTTTCCAAGTTATGTATGTATACATGTCTACTGCTTTATAGGATCACCGGTCCGATGCATATTGAAAAAAATAAAGGAAATGACATGAAACGACATTATATTGATCATCTCATGCAATGAACCTATTTACTTGTGGTTTCAAGTGTTATTGTTCATTGTGATTGTGCACGCTGGAGCATGATCCTAACTCCATTTTCCACCCAAAATGTAAGAGAATGTATATTATGCAGCTCAGTTATGCTAATGATCTTTTACTTTTTAGTAAAGGAGACATTGGATCAGTTAAGCTGCTATTTGGTATATTTAAAGAATTCTCTCTAGCTTCTAGGCTAATGATAATTTTGATAAGAGCTCCATTTATTTTAGAGGTGTGCTAACAACTGTGCAAACAAAAATTCTCCAAGAACTAGGTTTCTTACAAGGGTATTGTCACACCCCGAGCCTACACCCTGGACGTGGCTGGCACTCGAGAATCATTGCTGGTCCCAAGCGAACCCTTGGCCTGACTTACTTACTCAGCAAAAGACTTAAACTTCAGAAATAACCTTGAATAAAGAACTTATGAAAAAACTTAGAATGTCTTTAAAGAAAGCATTGAAACTAGCCAAAATGGCTACTCAAGTCTCATAGCAAAACATTTGAAATACAAAGCTAAAAGACTCATAACTAACTGTCTCACTATATATGAAGCCTCTAAAAACAACTGAGATGGATGTTGGGACAAACCCCACAACAATCCTAAATGAACTAATAATAAAACTGAAAAGCAATAAAAATGAGTCCTCCGGAATGCAAGGAGGCTCACCAACTGACTCTGGGGTGCTCAACTAGATCAACGGTGCGCTGGATGCCGATCCTAGTTACCTGTATCTACATCATAAGACGATGCAGGTCAACTGGCATCAGTACATTGAATATACGAGTATGCGAGTTGGAATGCTAAACACAACATAGGCTTGAAAGGAATCTGAAGAACTTATCTGGCTCAACTCAACATAACTGAATTCATTTCAATATAAAGCAGTTTAAAACAAGTGCAATATAAAGAAAAACTATTTAAAAACATGATGTCAACTCTGTGTGTATGCAAGGATACAACATAACTCTGAAATGTATGTAAAAATACAAATAACTATGTATATAAGAATACAATAACTTTTGTAGGAGTTTCTCTAACCGACAACCATCAC
>NW_006239055.1:749423-764786 GCF_000226075.1 Solanum tuberosum
CTGGATGATTTCTAGATGTTTAGAAGTCATTTAGAGTAGTTAGAATCAATAGGAAGTGTTAATACACTTTAGAAAGGCTTAAACGGACTAAATGACAAAAATTAGGTGAAAAAGACAATCCGGGCGCATCCGGGGCGCACCGTGCCAGGCCCCAGCTTTCTGGGCATCACTTTGGGGGCACTACAGGCGCGCAGCCCCAGCTTCCTGGTGCTATGGGGGAGCGATGCACCTGGGCCTCCCCAGGTGCGTCTGACGAGTTTTTCAACTCGTTTTCTAATCTTAAATCGTTTTAAATCGATTCCTTTTCTCAATACTTTCTTAGATTCAGATACCAACACATGTACACTAGAATCTAACTCGAAACAACTCTTAACATCGCTAAAACTTCTCAAGAAAACCCATCAATCACATGTAAGTTCAAGAATGAAAACAATTCAAGAACACAACTCAAGAACATCAAATTCTAACTCTTTTAGGACAAAAATCGCTGAATTAAGCATGATTGGCGTGTGGGTGAATGGACCCAACGCTATGTGATCTCACATACCTTGTAGGAATCACCCCCGACGAAATCCACAAGCTAATCTCGACGAATCTTGAACGTTCTTCTCCTTTCTCCAAGCCCTAGCGTGAAATTCACTTTTCTAAAACTGACTAAAATTTGAATTTACCCCAATTAAACTCCTAAAAACGAATTAGAATAATTAGGTACGGAAAAGACTAGATTACCCTTCCAAAATCTGGATTAGACTTTCTTTAATCGAACAACCCAACTTCCAAAGGGCATAACTTACTCATACAAACTCGGAATCGCGTAAACTCGGTGGCGTTGGAAAGATCATTCCAAGAGATTTTCAACCATATCTGGAAGTACACCTAATTCATACCGAGCTAGGATTTATGGTCATTTGAAGTTGACCAAAAACTCAAACTTAAATTAACTTAACCAATTTTCTAGTTTTTTATTATTTCCAAAAATCACTCTTAGTTCTTTCAATTTGCGAGATGTTACAGGCATCTACCTTTTAGGCACTTAGGAATCCCACTTAGTACTAAAAATGTGTCTATCAACAATATCAACCATTGATTGATAAGATTATGAGTAGAATACAGAATTGGACTTTCAGGTTTCTCTTTTATGCATGAAGGGCTCAATTGATTAAGATTATTTTGTTCTCCATTCATGTGTTTTGGTCACATATGTTTATATTTTCCAAAAAAGTTGTCAAATATATTGAAACATTATTCATGACATTTTTATGGACAAGAGGGGCAGATGCATCTAGGATTGCATTAATTGCATGTGAGCAATTATGTAGCCCTAAAACTAAAGGGGACTCAATTTACTGAATATCCATACATGGAATAAGGTTGCAATAAACAAGTCACTATGAAATTTGAGTACTAAAAAAGATAGAATATGAATAAAGTGGGTTCACATTTATTATGGGAAACAAAAGACCTTATGAAGTGTTTTAGCACCTCAAGCTTCATAGATGTTGAGGAAAATACTTCAAGTGCATTAAGAACTTACGATTATTGGCTGGAATGAAAAGTATTTCAAACATATTGACAAGTTCTCGATAAAACAACTAAATAAAACTCTTAGAGGAGATTACTACAAGGTGGAGTAGATAAGGCTTACTTATAACAACACAGCTTCTCCTAAGTGGATTTTCATTTTATACTTAGCATTACAAAGCAAGATACTCACAAGGGATTGAGTAATAATATGGGGATGTGTAGAAGATGTCAAATGTGTCCTATAAAAGCCATAATCAAATATTCTTTTAATGTTTGTTCTGTACTCTATTGGCAAAGTATCAATAGGGAGGCTTAAGGATGAGAAGAGGAAACAATTTGAATAAATGTGTATTACAAAGGCAAGCAAGCACGAGCTGAGGTATATATGATAGCATTGGCTGCAAGTGTTTATGTTATTTTACAGGAAAAGATAACAAGAACCCTTGCAATGCTGGCAATACAAGTAGTTCAAAATGTGCATATAAGAGGAAGAATAAAATCAAGACTAAGCTATGTATTGCAGATTCTGAATTTTTACACTGTGAAGATGCATGATACTTAGCTAGATTAATGATGATATTGCTGTAAGGTACTTATAGTAGTGATAGTGGAGATTGAATGTTGTTGCAAAATTGGAGTTGTCCAATTTGCTTGTGTTACTGATCTGTAATGCTAAAAAATCAGAAGAAAATATGCAATCTAAAAGTTACTCCACCCCACTTCAATCCACATACTTTTACCCTCCCCGGGTAAATGACTTAACTAAAGCACCTCGATCCCGTGCATCTCTGTTACACCATCCTAAATGTCAATCATAGCCTAACCCTTCTACCACATAGATATCCACGAACAAAAGATCATCACTAGCCTAATCAACCATTATGCTATCTTTTCTCAATTTATCATGTCAACTCCCTGGCCTTTTTTGAAACAGTAAATAAAACTGACACCTTAGACTCTTTCATACTCAAACTAAACCCAACACCATCTAAAAGCCAAGCTCATCATGATAAATAATAAATACAATTAGAAACAACTAAGAGCTGAGTTCACATAAACTCAGCTCAATTGTTGAAATAATTGTGAAAATAAATCCCTAAGTATTGACTTGTCCATAAAAAATTAACATACTGCAACAATTGATAGTAATATAGCCCAGACTCCCAACCCTTATCTTGACTTATCTTGGAGATCGGAGTTGGTGGCTAGAGTTAGCCATTTGACAAATCATAGGGCCTGATAAGGGTACCTGATCCCATTGTGAGAATGGTATTCCTATGCGCGAAAAGGACAGTCGAAAAAGTACTCTGCACAGAGTACAGTCTGCCATTTATTGGACTGCAGGAGGTGGTTACGTGTCTGTGCCGTATGGCAGGGTCGTTGGCCAATAACCTGCCTCTAGGGTTTTTGTGTCTATCACATAAAAGGCTCGCTTCAATAGACACAACCTTAGTTTTTGCATTCCTGAAAAGTTCAAGAACACAACAAAAACCATCCTTTCCAGAAGTATTTTCCTCAAGAACAACATGACCTGATAGAGCTGTTAGCGTCTTTAGTTGTCTTAGGGTTTATATTTTAGTGCTTATCTTTGTAGATCTATTCCTAAGTTATAAAGGAATTAGATCAGTGTTTCATTTCAGTGTTAATCTTGAGTCATTGCTAGAGTTAGCTATGGCCAGTGGATGAAGTCTAAGTTAACTAGAGTTAGTTGGTTTAGTGGGCAACAGAGTTATTGCTTAGTTAGAAAAGAAGTCCGAATCAATTAGAGTTAGTTGATTCAGTGGGAAACATAGTTGTTGCTTAGTTAGAAAAGAAGTTTGAATCAATTAGAGTTAGTTGATTCTGTAGGCAGCAGAGTTGTTGCTTAGAGGGGGAAGGGATTTAAAGTTAAATTCCTAGGTTACAAGAGCCTGTAATCTGAATCGTTGCTTCGTTTGAGTGAAATGGAGTTTGGGTTGAAATCTTGTGAGTAAAGGTTGTGGTTTTCACCATCCTTGAGCAAGGGAGTTTCAACGTAAAATCCTTGTGTCTGATTTACTTTGAGCTATTTATTTTCCGCACTTTTATTTCAGTTACTGTTCTTGCTGAGTTAAGGAACCTGGTCCGTTGACTAATAGTGGACGCACACATTCCAACACCTCACCTATTTTTTCCTTTCAAAGTGGGAGAAAAATAAAAAATAATGCATTAATTAAGTTGCAGAATTTCGACAACCCGCTATAGAGAAACTCAGACCGCTATAGCGGCGCCGCCATAACGGGAAGCCTCGCGCTACGGCGGGCTAACGTAAGCCTAGACCAAAATTAAATTTGGGCCAAAATAGTTGTGCGCTTAAATTTTAAAAATTCTTGCACCGCACTTCTAGACTTTTGAGACTCCATACGAGATGCCCTTTAGTAACGATGAATTGGATCGTTACATAAAAAAAAAGACATTTTAACCCATTAAATAATAATAGAAATATTTTTAGAGACAACAAATATTCCATACACAGTACGATACAACATGTAAGAAGTAAGAACCATCCAACAAACTAGTAATTATTAATCTTTGTAGGATCATTTTAGAACTAACAAAGAAATTGAATACACAATTTGACATGATAAAATTGTTTTGGGACCTAACCAAACATTTCCAATTTCCCCAAAAGATTCCACTTTTTATGAATGTTTAAGCTCACGCAGTTCTATGCAAAGCTAACTTTGGAGAAAACACAGAAAGAACAATGTGTGGAGTGAAGGGTGTTGTGCTGGACGCTTCAATTCTGTTGAAGGCTGGTGATGATGAAAATGGGAGTCCCTCTCTTAGAGCTGATGCTGTTTATGTTCTTCGCAAGCTTCGATACTCCAACATCTTCACTGTAAAAATATCAACTTTTTTTTGTTTTTTTTTTGCCATTTTATTGTTTTCTTCTTGATTCTTGAAAAATTGTAGAATACCCAAGAATTGTTTTACAAATTAGTTGGGTTTATGAATGTTTGTGTATGCATTATGTTTCTGTTAAGTTACATGCAATCAATTAATTAAGTCTCAATTTCAAATTAGTTGGATTTGGTATATGGATCTTTTGGTTTATGGGGTTATTGCATCAAAGAACTGTCTTTTAGTGTTGTTCTTTATTTGGGTTTTGGAAATTGACTGTGCTGTGTGCTCCAGGATTTTTCATTTTTGGGTTTTGAAATTGGAACCTCAAAGGTGAATTTTGAACCCCTAAACCACTAAGCTAACGTCTAGTCTTGTGTTCAGGGGATTCAATATTATATACTAAAAATAAAAAACATACTTTCCTATATAGTGTAATTTTTTGCCGAGGGGTTAGGATGGATACCTTCACCCCCTCCTAGATCCGCCCTTGGCCGTGTGTAACTCACATAGACACAGTTGTCTTCTATCTAGTTGTTTACCTTCTGAGAGCTTTTTTGATTAGCCATGTAATTGGCAGTTCTTACAATAGCTTGACGATAATCATTGTTCAATCTAATTTTGCCAAATTGTTTCTTCTTTTTTGTTCTTCTCATTTGGGCAAAGATGATTCTTTTGAGGAAATTTTCTGTATTGCTGAAATAATTGGATTTATGGGTTGTGAGTAATTTTTCTTCTCCTATTAATTATTTGCGGTAGTTGAGGAATTGTTTGATTTTATAAATGAAATGTTATACCTTTCAATTTTTGCAGGGTATATCCTATGGACTTGATCTTTCTGCTCCTAAGGTGATGTTCTTTCTGCTTTTTTGTTTTGCATTTCTTTTGGCGTATCACGTTTATTGATATGGTTGTGTAAAGAATTTTTTTGCACTAGTATTCCTATTGTCTCAAAATTTCCCTGCCTACCAAAATAGTTTAAATGTCTTCATCAATAGTTTTTATATCCATTTCCTTCTATTTCTTCATTTTTCTTCAATACTTGGCCCTTGGCTTGTTATTTTAGTTCTCAAGTCCCGAATTTATTCACCTTATGAGCGGCACTACAACAATGATGTGGACTGATATTTTCAGAAAAATTGGAATCTCAAACAATTGCAACTGCTTGTTTTAGGTGCGCCTCCTCCAAGAAAGTGCAAGACTATATTCCTACAATTGTTTTGTCTTCAGGCCATCAGCCATAGACAACTTTGTAAGTGAGGTTTCTTTGGAATGGGGCGACAATACTGGAAGTTATATGCATGTAGTTTCCAGTTACAAAGACGAGGAGATTGCCCAAATGATAAGCTCTGGCTGGCTGATCACTGTTCTACGTGAGTTCCAATGCATTGACCTTCTGTTCTTTTTTTTGTTTTGATAAGCCCACCTATGCATTGATAACCTATAGAAAAAGGGAAAAAGAGAAACAAGAAGAAACCTCATGAAGCTTCTGATTTAAGTAACTGAGATATTTCCTTTACTTGTTGCTAAATGATTGACTGTTTTTAGTTTTTATAGCGACCTATTTCTTAAAGCATTTCACTCTATAGACCTAACATTTAGAAGGTTCTTTTTGAGGATCATTGGATTTTCAAATGTATGCTCCATGAAAGGGTTCCAAAACTCAAAAAGGCTGCACCTTCCTCAAAACTTAAAATCACTTACATTACCAAACTAAAGTCCTTACCAACATATAACCTGTTTTTTATTTTTGAGGTGAGTGGGTATGATAATTATCCGCAGGAGGTTTGATATCTGTAGTCACTGTGTGTGGAAAGTTTGTTGTCATTCTCTCATATATGTGCTTGCAAGCATCTCATCATCTGACCTATTTTTGCAGGATCTCCTGGAAAAGCATCAGGTATAAGCTCACAACTATCTTGTCCCTTCAAACAATAGTTTCGAACAGTTTAAAGGATTTCTTTCTCATTCTCTGGGGAACTCCTTTGTTCTAGCTTGTGAATTGCTGTTGTAATTCATATTGAAGAAATTTGTTGGCTTCTGTCAAGTGGTGAGATTGTTGTTTTCTTCTGAATCTTAAAATTTCTACATTCACGTCAGATGTTGAATATAGTACTGGAACTGAAAATCCAAGCAAGATTTTCATTAACAAGCTTGAAGAACTGCCTCTGATTATCTGCCATTTGAATAAAAAGGTGAGAAGAAATATCGTGTACTGGTGTGCATTTGGAATTCCTTGAGCTTCTTAAATAAGATTTACTGGAAACTCTGTAACAGCTCCACCATAGTGGCTTCTCCGAAACATTTGGTCGTTTATTCCTTTCTGAAGCTACTGTTAGTTTGTACCACATGATGTTTTTCTCCAGGCCAGGCTTCAATGCATCCTCTGGCTTTCAACATGACCTTTTTGTAGTTTTATCTTAGTAAAATAATAGTTTTATTAACACGGTGGGGAAGTTACCGCTATACAGGTGGTATACAAAAGTAGGGAGCCTACATAGGGTTGTGGACGTATGGTTCGTTCTACACAACCAACCCCCAATCATCTATACTAACAGGAGCCTCATGTTGTACAAAAAATGACTAGAAACAAAAGGTAGTTCCTCATTTGTACAAATTCAATTTTCACACTTTGAGAAGCTCTTTTTTACTTTCCCCCTCCGAAGTACTGACATGATAGTGGAAGGGGCTACATCCAATGCTCTGTGTCTTCTTTCCTTCTTTTAAAAACCTAGCTGAACATCACATCCTTGATGATAGCCGACATTGCCCACTGTATTCCCAACCAAGTTAGAAACTAGTGGTCGGCGTCTTCTTCGGAGCATTTTCAGTGTAACACACATGTATCACCAGGTAACATATGTTATCCTTCATTTCCTCATACTTTTAGATGTACAAATCCCCCCTTGCAGAACATTTGTTATTGGCTAGGTGGGGTTTCATCCCTTCTTCCGAGTGCTGGGAAATCTACACCGATCGGTGCTTGAACATTGTATCTTCTCTCCTTAGTGGTTTGTGGAAGGATTTCATCAAGCTAGTTTCACATCCCTTCCTTTGCATTTCCAAGCATCCTGGTCACCATGCGATGTTTTGCTCGTAGAGTAATTCCATGAGATTTTGGAACTCTTAGATCTCCCAATCTAATAGGTTTCTCGTGAATCTCAAATTCCAAAAGTTCCACTGTCTTGTGCCCTATGTACTCGAGTTATTGCAGTAACTCTCTGGCTCAATATGCTAAAGTTCATGAAAGGCATGACTGAGGGCGTCGTCACTGCACCAACTAGGTTAACAAAAAAGTTACAACTGATACTATTTCCATTTCATGCTTTAAATGATGCTGACATTGAATAATCCTCACCCAAAATATTTTTCTATAATCAGCATCCATAAGGCGACATTATGATGTCCACCCTCCACCTTCCCTCTTGGAGGCCATACTTAGGTACAATAACTCTTCTTCCAAGGACCTGCACCTTGTTGCTGAATCTCTCTCTCTCTCCATTTACCTCTTGCTTCTTAGAATGTACTTTCATGTTATTTACTAGACCAGTTTACCCACCATTTTTCAGAAAGTTGGTGCTAGTATTTGTTCATATAAAACCAGATCCTTCTACCATGATATACAAGTCATTCTTTTGCTTTCTGTCTCCAGTTTTCCCCAATATCTTCAGCTGTCAGTGCATGAAATCTTACCTCCCTCTCCACTTCACTGTGGTCAATGAAGGTTATGCAGTGGTTTATTGATATGGGAAGGACATCTAAGTTAAAGAGGGTATTTTGTTGCTGATTACTTTGCTATCTTTTGATAGACAAGATTTGCTACAAGTCTCTACCATTCATTACTTCTGCTATTCTCTTTTTTTCCATATTGATTGCTCATGATCAATTACTACAACTGCTTATCATTATGGCATCGGATCAATTACTTGAGGGGCTTTATAAAATTTCATATTTTGCTGAGGCTTTTGATTCCATGGGATGATGGGATGATCCTGGTACATATTTCATCATCTTGAGTAAAAAGAATGCAATAAAGAGGAAGTGTATATGTCCAGAAACATGAAAATTGTGGAAGAGTTTAGTTTCTCAAAGATCTTAGAATAGTTAGTTTCTTCTGTAGCTGAATGACTATTATCCTATCCAAAGAAACATAAAAAACGAATCTTTAGTGAGAAATTGCACCCCAATTCGATATTGTTACTGATGTGTAAGAAACATATTTAGTGAACAGATCCTCTTATTTATTTATTTATTCACTGGCAGTGGCAGGAACATAGAGCCATTTTAATGCTGTCTAAACAATACTTAACTCTTGAGTGTATTTTTTTTTATTGTTAAAAAAAAGTATAGTTAACTAATGAAGAATTTTTTTTGTATCCTTTAGAAATTGTTTGGGAGCGTAACGATTAATGTTCTTAAGGGTTCTTTATTTTATGCTATGGGGTAAGCAGGCAATGGGCAAGGATGTCAAGATGGTTGGTTACTTGATGAAGCCTTCTCGTGAAGAAGATTTTGCCAAGGTCAGTTCTGGTGGCAAAATGAGTTGAGTACTTATTATGCATAAATGGGTGTCAAGCATCCAAACTTCTTGCATAATTTCAAATAGTTGATGTTTTGTGTATGTCTTCTCCATGATCCCCGGCTTAAAATTTTTGAAGTAGGGTTTTTTCTGTTGGTTCATATGATGAAATGTAGTTAGTGCTTTGCTTGACTTAGGAACCTTTCATGATATGTTTTGAGACTTGACATATTTCTTATGTTTTGCAGAGAGGGGCATTCCCCATAAAACCTACACCAAACGGGTTAATTTTTGTGCCCCTTACCTACGCGCTCCCTATATCACAGCAGTTACAAGAAATTGATGGTGTTCTACATAAAGCAACTGATGACATCATTACTGTTGAAATGAGCAGCTCTTCAGATTTTGAAAACAAAGTTACTTATACAGAGGGCATGCAAGAGTTACAAAGGTGACTTCCTGCTGTTAACTTATAATGGGTTAATAATATACTGCAGAATAGAAAAATGGGTGATGATTCTTTACTATATCTCCTTTAAGCGCCTTCAAACTTCTATCACAACTACATGATAAGAAGGTAAAAACTTGCGTGTACACTACATGATAAGAAGGTCAAAACTTGCCCGCACCCAGTGTTTACATATCATGGTTAAGTGATTAGTCGGAGAAGTGTTTGAGGAAACAAATACCATGCATCTATTTGTTTGGTGTAAACACCTGGTATGGGTAAATTTTTACTTGATAAGAATCTCAATTTGTCATTTCTTTATGTGAATCGCCTTAGTACCCTTTATTTTGTCAACCTGAGAAAATAGGGTGTTAAAAAATTCATAGCTATATACTAGACACTGGAAGTCTGTCCAACTAAGCTCATCCTCAAAACTTCTAAGCACGAAGTTGTTAGAGGTAATTCAATAGAGACATACCGAGGACTGTTATGAGGGCCAAGAGACCCTATTGTTTAAGCTAGAATTGAAAATCTAAAAGCTAAATAATACTAATAACACGATGTAGATGATAAGACAGTTTTAGCTAGCTCTAACTATGTGCCCTAGTTCATGTTTAGATCGGAGAGCTATACCCTGTCAGTCGAAATAAGTTTGTATCTTTACCTTATGCTCTGTAAAGCTCATGATGGCTTGGAGCGATCAAAAAGATTTAATGCTTTCATTCATTCTCTTATAGCCTCTCTGATAATGATAATCTGTTGATAGCAAAATGTGGATGCTGTTCATAGATCGTTGTAATTTCTTGATGGAAATGACTTTCTTCAAGCAGCTGAATGACATCTTTAATATTTTTGCATTATCTTGTTTTTTTCCTGATTGTTTTTAGCCTGTTTCTATCTATCTGAAAGATGCATTGCATCACATTGTTTTCAGCTTGAACTGGTAATGAGTATCGAATTAATTTCTGGAAACTTGGATGGAAGTTTCTGAAATGCATTTAGAACTTTCTGTTTGAGCTGCAATAAGTTCATGTCAGAGGAGTTGGTTTAAATCACACTAAATCTCCTTTGGTTATTTTCTGTTCAGGTACATCGGATGCCATCCTGACTGTTGTGTGATTGACCCATTCACCAACATATATCCTGTTCTTGATCGGTTGAAAATACAGCAGATTCTAGGTGGTTTGGAAAATCTTAACAGTAAAAGCTGCAGTAAAGTCAGAGGTCCCCATTTTCTAAAGGTCCCTTTTCCTTAATGGTACCCATGTTATGCTTACATTGAAAAATCTACGGTGAAATCTTTGTGACTTCAGTCCCTAATCTTTTCCTTATTGATTCATAATTGCATCATCTGTTTCTTTATTTTCTTCATTTAGCAGCCTACTTTTCTGAAGCTATGTTAAGCGATGCCTTATTTTGGGGTGTCAGTTCCCACCAAGTATATGGCTACAATGTGTTTTGGGTGGGATCAAGTGCTATAGGCTTTCTGCAATCTGAGTTGATGGTGTCTTTAAGTGGGGATAAGTGATAACAATAGTGGATCAGCTTGGTTAGTCCAGGAGAGAGTTTTAGGCTTTTCCCACTTCATGAATGAGAAAGATCAGTCACTTTGTTGCTTTACAAGGGCCATCCAAGTTGAAATTGCTTGGTTGGGATGAAATTGTTTTTACTATGGAATTTTTTGTCCAACCAATGCAGTAGTTGATATGGTTATATAGAGCCTTACCTGAGAATAAAACATGGCCGAAAAGAAGGAAAATATTATGCTACGACAAGTCATTTTAATTGAATTGTGTGCCACTGGTTTTTTAGTCTCATGACTCTCATTTGTTGCATATTCAACTATATAGTATTTAGATGCTTATGCATCGTTTTTGGGTTTTGTTGTTTGCTCATTATGAGCTCTCTTCACAGTTAATGGGGACATCTTTCAGTTACCATTAGGCTGTAAGACTGTTTTCAAGAGTTTACCTGGTACCATTTTTGTTTAAAGTTAATCATTTTGTTCTGTTTTTATCACTGCTTAGATCAGGCAGGTTAAATTTAAAGTTGAAAAATTTAATTAAACATAAATACTTAAAAGATTTTATCTGTATCTTATATTTCTTTGAGATTAAGATCTTTGTATTGTGTTCCTGAAATGAAGCTCCTTTTGCCTCACTATTTAATGATCTAAAACCGAACTGTGAACCCAAAAACTGGATAAGAAAATGCTACAACACTTCAGTTTTTGGTAAGTTCACTGCTCATTTCATCATTTATCATATACATCTGTAGGTATGTGAACATCAGTTTTCTCTACTTGCTAGATGTTTGATTTAACATGCATTTCTTCGTGCAGGTTGTCGATTTTCGTGAGCCCAAGTTGGAAGACAAGCTAGTCGATGCAAAACTGTCACTTCCGAACATTGTAAAACCCCAAGTTGCTTGTGGAGTTGCTGATGCTCACAGCATGGTAATACTGAATTCTCAATAATACTCTTTGTCCCTCTCTCTTTCTCTCTGTACATTTATACTTGGAACTTCTACTCCATAAAAGGTTTGGTATATGGATTCCTCCTTTTGATGTTATTAAATTTTTTAATCCTGTACTGACTATCTTTGCTTCAGCTCCAAGCTTTGCCTTTATATATATATCTTCCATCTTTTTTTTTTCCATTTGTCCTGTGAATTGTCGATTGATTTTGCAACTTTCTTTTTGATAAGTGATTTTTCTTGTATGGCAGTCTTACGTAGAATTTTTAATGGACAGGCCATTGTCTTTAAGGCAGACAGCTACAAAGACCTCAATGTCCCTCTTCCAGCTATTGTGCAGGTAAATAAGGGGCTATATGTAATGAACATAATTTTTATCATCAGCCTCTTGAATGGTAGAACTGGTTTAACTTGAACATTCTAAGTTGGTGCCTTTGTGAAAGTGTTGCGTATTTTCTCATCCATCTGTAAGATGCTTTCCTTATATGCAAATGGCAATGGGTAGGCACTTGATTGTATCAGATACGGATTTGCAAGATGTTTTGGAAGCACGGATATTGTGCAAACAACAGTTGTCTTCTAAATAGATTATTTCCTTCTAACATAAGCTTTCTCCTCCAAGTTAAATATGAAGACAAGTGTAACTGCAGGAATATGTGGATCATTCATCCACTATGTTCAAGTTTTACGTTGTTGGGAAGAAGATTTTCTTCGCAATTAAGAAGTCTACACCTAATGCAGATACCTTGATAAAGTTAGCTGAAGAAAAAGAGTTGAAGCCATTACTTTTTGATAGGTATTTTACCACTTCAAATTCCTGTCTGCTATATGCGTTTTCTATGCCTCTTAAGAACACCTATTTTTGCAGTTTAAAATCTCTACCTGTTGACAAGCAAAAAAGCCAAAATGAAGATAATACACGGATTGATCATGAGCTAGTCACTGATGCTGCAAATTGGTTGAGAAGGGTGCTTGACCTTACTATTTTTGGCTTTGATGTTGTGGTAAGTACTTCCATATTCCTCACCCCTTACAACCTATGTTTTAGCTGATTAGCCTTTTGTCTTCATTTTTTCTGGGAAATTAAAGAGAAATAAATTGGATCAGCTTTAGGAGAATAAGATGCCCTTCATCAATAGCTGTTAAAAAGATATGCTCAAAGATACATCGTTTCCATCCATGCTATAAACCAACATCCCACTGAAATGCTTTAACTTGTAGTAACACTGAATCATCTAATAATCTCGCGAGAGCTGTGTGGTGAGGCGTCAAATAGGACAGGTTCACACAAGCATATACACAATTCGTCCCTATCCTTTTGTCAAAGTTCCAAGTATTGACAATCTCTAGGTAAAGATAGATCTCTCCACCAAAATAAATTATTCCTCGACTCCCTTATGTAGTGCTTTGATTCTTCTTTCTGTCCACTACGAAGAAAGGGCCTTGTGCTAGTCAGTTCAGCAATGTAATTGTAAAATGAATGTAACATTAAAAACAGACTTAACTCTTATCAGCAAGCCTCTTCTTTGGACCTTTGCCTATGGTGCCTCTTCTTTGATGTTTTATAGTTGCCTATTAGCTTTTGTGCTGTTGGGATAATTGATTTCTAACCGAAAGGTAAAACCATAACAAGGTTTTAAATAACATTTGCCAGGGCCAAAAACAATCATATCCATGGTTTCGCTCTAAACTAAAAGTTCTCAAATCTCAGCTTCTTCTATATCCTTGTTGCTAAGCTGATAATTTTGCTACAACTAAGTGAAATAGATAGTTATAAATATTAGTTAAAGGGAATAGGACTCGAGCAGCACACGTTGTGATAATGACTTTTGAATCGAATCTCAGATCCAGGAAAGCACCGGTGACCATGTCATTGTTGATGTAAATTACCTCCCATCGTTTAAGGAAGTTCCTGATGAGGTTGCAATACCGACATTTTGGGAAGCCATAAAGGAGAAGCTGACTGGAAAACAAAGCACAGAAGCAGCAATATTGTTGTAATATTCATCTTAGTAGCAGGACTAACTAATAAAAAGGTTATATCCAACAGATACTGATTTCTGTTTTGCTATTTGTGTTATCAACTGTAACTTATTCTGTATAAATTCGGAATCCTATTTCATTCTGTTCAGCTTAAGTTCTAGCTTTGAACATTAACTATCTGTAGTTTCTATAATTTGAAATATCAGGAAGTTGATTCCCTTATCTTTCCTCCATCTATTTGGATTTAGGGGTGTGTTCAGTGTGATGGAAAACTATTTATTTTCTTGTGTTCGGTAGGTAAGCAAAATATATTATCGTCAAAGCATTTGTATATAATTTAGACATACTATGAGAGGTGGGGGTGAAGATTAGGTGTGTTGGAGTGTGGGGAGGACACAATCTAGTACAACTTGTTTTCCCTACTTTCATGAGGGAGCTCATATTTCCCATTTTTAAGGAGCTTGCCTTTTTAGAGAAAATGTTTTCCAAAATATTTGACCAACCAAACATGAGAAAATTGGAAAATATTTACCGAACACACCCTTGAAGAGTGGTTTTGTATCTTTCAGCTTGAGGCAGAATATAGAAGAGATGTATGTAGATTTTAAAGTCTCCCTAGAAATAAAATGTTTGGGCATCCTTTTTGGTTCATCAAGTCTGGGTGGATAGAGTTATTCTATTAGTATAAGTAAGTAATCCTAGAATAGTCGAGGTGCGTGTAAACTAGTCTTGATCCATTACAAATAAATAAAGGGAAAAAGGACAAATATACTTTCGAATTATTGTAAATGGTATGCAGATACCCTCCGTCATACTTTTGGGACATTGGTGCCCCTGCCGTCCAAAAATTGGAGCATATATACCCTTTATACTAACGGGCATACAAGTGTCATAATCTTATCCACCGACCCGACATTTATTAAATATTGGATTGACGGATAAGATTGTGTCACGTGTCCCTATTTAGTCTTCTGTTACAGTGAAAGGCATATATGCTATAGTTTTTGGATGACAGGGGCACCAATGTTCCAAAAGTATAACTGAGGGTATATACATACCATTTACGATAGTTTGGGGGTATATTTGTCTTTTTTCCCATAAATAAAATAATTGTATTAGGATTTGTGACTTCCTAATATTCTTCACTGCCAAAGGGGAGGACTTAGGGTTGTTTGGCTTGAAGGACGAGATAATAATTTTGGGATTAATTTGGTTAGGAGTAAGATTATACTCCCTTCGTTTCACAAAGAATGACCTGGTTTGACTTGACACGGAGTTTAAGTAAATAAAGAAGATTTTTGAATCTTGTAGTTCAAATTAAAGTTATGTCAAATGTACAAAATTGCCTTTTAATCTTGTGGCATTAAACATGTCACGCGGAAAGGTGAAATTAAAATGTTACCAAAACAAAAAAAAAAAGTCAATTCTTTTTTAGAGCAGCTTATTCCATGTTTTGCAGGCAATTTTCTTGATTATTTATATCATAATATTATGGTAGGCTGAAAATTGAATAGACCACATAATTTGGTACATTATTTTTTTTTTTTTTTTT
>NW_006239055.1:765019-789670 GCF_000226075.1 Solanum tuberosum
ATTTGGTACATTTTTTTTTTTTTTTTTTTGGTATTATGTATTTATATTTTATTTTCTTCAAAATATGAAATATCGTATTGAAGTATATTTTATTACATATATAATACATATGGTATATTATTATAATACTGACAAATTTATAAACTAGACTATATCTCGATTGAAATGTCTTTTGTGTAATTGATTAACGCAGAGAATTGCTTGTACTTTCTTTTGAATATTTCTACATGTTTAAGGTGTCAATATGATATAATTGAGACGTTTTTTTTACAAATTTTAAGTCATAATTATTTATTATATGTATGTAAATCGAAGTCAAATAAACTATGATTATCATCAAAATTTAGCTTAAAATTATCGTATCATATTAAGTTAATTTATTATGATAATAATATAATATTTTTATAAAACAAAAAATTAAAATTACCGGACCAAAATTTTCAATATTGTCTCCAAGATTATAATTTCAAGGTGGATGTCAGCCACTGTTTGTAGAATTATTAGTTTGGTATGTGTTGGAACTTTGGTCTACACCAAGAAATGACTTGATTAGTGTCTGAATAATTGTGTTTCATTTGAAAATAAATAAAATTGAAATACTATGTAAATGTGCCATTTAATCTGATTTTAGCTGATATTTATATTCTTTAATTTTAGGTGTGCATAAATAAATATTTAAACTCGTATAAAATTGAGCAAGTAGACGCATGTGTTCTACATGATGTTTTGCGTAGCAATTCACATTCTACGTGTACTATGTCACATTGGACACATGTGTCTACTTATTTAATTTTATACAAATTTAAATGTCTACCAATGTACATCCACAATTAAAAAATAAGTTAAATATCAACTAAATTCAAATTAAAAAACACGTTAATATATTATGCGATAAAATGAATATGTTCACTGTAAAGACAAAAAGACAAAAAATATTTATTTTAATTATATCTTTTAAGGTAGATCATCACCAACCCATTCCCTACCACTGTCCAAACAAATAGATTATTTATTATTTATTGGGAAATAAAGTTGCAGCCTAATAAAAATGTCGGTGAACTTTTTTTTTTCGCATTTGTTATTTTAGGGGGAAAATATTCGGAAATCATTACATTTTAATGATATTTTCATAAAAAATTAGTAGCTATAATTTGTCTAATTACAATTAATAATAACAGATTTAGAGAAGAGAGAGTTGAGTGAGACAAAGGAAAGAGACATGCAAATTGTATCTTAGATACAATCTATATCTCAATTGAAATTGAGATATACGGATCATATATACACAATTACATAACCTCCTCTTTCTCTCTCTCTCAAATTTCGCTCTCCTCTCTTCTAAATTTGCATACAGATATACAAGTGCACATAAACTTTAAAATTGAAACATAGACACACATAGATACATATTATATCACAACCACATCATTGCTTGCAAGGTGAGTAGACATGTTAATGTTCGGTCATAGTGACTACTGGCTAGTAACAAAAGAAGTTGTTGAAGACCTATAAACATAACATTTTCTGATAATAATTATATATTTTTTTCCTGATATATAGATACAATATGATAATAGTTGTATCAACATTTTTTTGTACACATATATAGTTTTAGTTCTTTTTAATACATAGATAAAATTGGATGTATCAATTGAAGAAGATATAGTCTGATCATAGGTGTATCATTTTTTTTATATCACAAACATAATTTTTTTAATACATAGATACAATTAGTTATATCATTCTAAGAAGAGAGAATTTCAAACATTCAATAACAAATCAAGAATCCAAAATGATTTTTTTTTTATATCGACGTTAATTCAATATAAAAATAAATCAATAATCAGCAGTTACCCAAAAATATTGAGGACCAAAAATTATAGGTGTAGATAAAAATAATTCAAGTAAAACATCAACGAGGCGTATTTATATAAAACAAAAAGGATGAAAAAGAAAGATTCACACATTGAATTATGGAGAAGATGAGAGATATGGGGTGAGAAGGTAACATGAGAGGATAGAGACAAGCAAGCCAGGGAGAGGAAGGTGAGTACAATTCACACCTAGTTATAAAATGTAATAATATTTATCAATAACAACAAAATAATAGAAAAATTAATTAATTATGCTTCCATTTTTTCTATTCAAGGCACTAATTTATTTCAAATATTTTTCATTTTATTTGAATTTATGAACTTGGAGTTTTGTTTGGTTATACTTTTTATAATATGTGGATTCTATTCATATTTGAATGTATTATTATTACAAAATTGAGTTTGAAAATAGTTATAACTTGTTCCTGGATTTGGAAACACAACTTCAAATTGAAAATTTGAATTTTTCATGTACAAACATTGTTTTTAATAAAATAAAATTTATTTTGCAAAAAATGTGAATCATAATTTTATAGCCAAACGGGTAACTTAGAAGTGAAAGAAAATATGCCACCATACAAACAATTTTTCTTCTTTTTCATATCAACAAAAAGAACACGCAGTTGCTACAACACATTCTCATTGTCCTTTGAATTTTCGGGCAATACAGATCTTACCATTGAAAAATAGTAGAAAGTTATCAAATATTTCTTCCGTTCACTTTTATTTGTTCAATATTTTTTTTGCACTATTAATATATTAAGAGACTTTAAAAAAATATATTTTTAACATCAACATTAAGTACTTATTTTCTAAATCGTTTTTCAAGACTTAATATTAAAAATTAATTAATATGAATATTTTATCATAATCATTTTGATTCTTTATCATAATCGTACTTATCTTCAATTTGAATTAAAAATAAATAGTCAAAAAAATGAATCGAAGATAAATATCTTTTTAGTTCTTTATCATTATCTCACTTATTTGTAATTTGAATTTGAGTTGAGACACTGATTTTTGACCATTGGCCAAATACCCATATCACTCATCTTCCTAAGACTCACTCGAACCATAATCCTCTCTTAATCACTCTCACTGGTTCCAGATCCAGCAGGAGGGAAAAATCCTTCAAACTCGAAAAATACTGGATGGATCACCCAAATTTTAGTAATTTAGTGAAAGATAGTTGGGGGAATAGAACTCTCCAAGAAGCCCTTCGAACATTCACTACTAGTGCTTCTGACCGGAGCACGAGAACCTTTTGAAATATTTTTAGAAAGAAATACAGACTCCTAGCGGGTATTCAAAACTCTAGTACCCTCGCTACAAGCTCCTTGCTTCAGAATCAGGATTCTGACTTAAGGAAAGAGTATAACCATATCCTTAAAATCGAAGAGGACCACTGGAAGTTAAGATCTCGTATCAACTGGATTGTGCATGGTGATTCTAATATAAAAAAAATTCACCTCTCAGTTGTTAACGGAAGAAGAAGAAGAAACAATATTTGTTACTGTTATATTCTAGTTGTTTTGATGATCCTCACAAATGCATAATCCAACCAGGGACCAGATCCAGGAAAGGGTCCTCTGGTATTGGGACTGATAAAATGGGCAGTGAATGAATAAACTCAGTATGAGGAATATTTGTGTGTCTTCATCAAAAAGGGGGAAAATGTTATATTCTAGGTGTTTTGATGATCCTCACAAATACAGGGACCCGGTCCCTGGCAGAGTACCTCCGTCCAGACTCAAAGTGGTACACAACTGTAAAGCTATCTTTACAGTTGACTTGTCAGGTTGGTTGGTGAGATGTGCAACGTACTTCACCAATAGGAAGGGCAGACGTAATTGTTTGTTTAAGTGGTCAAAACCCGTATTGGTAACTGATATATACAACAATAAACATACAACATTATTCATTCAAGAAGAGAGAAAGCTATCAAGTCTTTTTCAAGAACTCAAGCAGCAAAGAACTCAGCAAGGGACCTGGTCCCGGAAAGTCTGCGTACGAGAAAAGGACGAAAAGATAGCTGTCAAAAAGCTGCCAACTCTGATGTGGTTGGTGTACAACTATTCATGACAGCATGCTCTCAGCCAATAGCCTCGTCCCAAAGGTTTGTGTCCACTTTGATATAGTCTTTTCTCCAAAACACAAACCCAAGTTTTGGCAAACAAAGTTTTGGATTTGAGAAAATCCAAAAAGCGCAAAAGCAAAGGCCATCTTCAAGAAGTATTATCCTCAAGAGCAACATGGACCTGATAGAGCTACAAGTTGTCTAGTTGTCTTAGGATTATATCTTCCGTGCTTACATTGTAAATCTATTCCTAATCTATAAAAGAATTAGATTATTGTTCAGTTCATCTAAAAGTCTAAGTCATCTAGGTGGGATGATTTAGTGGGCAGTGTCGTATATGCTTAGTTGAAGTCTAAATCATCTAAGAGTTAGGTGGTTTAGTGGGCAACATTGTTGTTGCTTAGTCAAAGTCTAAATCGTCCAGAAGATGGTGGTTTAGTGGGCAACCTGTGTGTTGCTTAGTTGAAGTCTAAGTTGTCTAGTGGTGATAGCTTAGTGGGCAGTGTGGTATCTGCTTAGGCTCTTCAAGTAATAGAGTTATTACTTGGTTGTGAGATTAATAACTTCTTCTCACGTTGGCTGTAACTGTTGTTCACTTTTGCTTAAAGAAGATTAGTGAAACAGTTGAAAATCCTGTGAGACAGGTCATGATTTTACTCCCTTGAGCAAGGAGGTTTCCACGTAAAATCCTTGTGCAGATTTTACCTTCAGCTATTTACTTTCTGCACTTATTTCAGCTACAGTTCTTGCTGAGTCAAGGGACCTGGTCCATTGACGTATAGTGGATGCTGACTCTTGCCTGTGCTTACATTCTGTTCTTATTATGTCAATGGACCTGGTCCATTGATTCTTAGTGGACACCTATATTCTATCAATTGGTATCAGATCAGGTGCTCTCTAGCTGGTTAACACCAAGAGAGATTCTTGTGGAAAGATGGTTGCTCCACTGAACAGAAATCAAGAAGCGTCAAAGAAGGAGTTGAAGAAAGACAAGTCTCTAGCTCTCAAGGTGATATCTGGTGAAACTTTTGATGAAGATGAGGACATGACATACCTCACGAGAAGGTTTCAAAAAATAATGAGGAAACATAGAGGTTTACGAAAGGCAGGAAACTCAAACAGAGTTGCAAATACAAACTACCTATGCCACAAGTGTGGAAAGCCAAGGAATTTCATCAAAGATTGCCCCATGCATAAGGTTGAAGCCAAAGAGTATCAAAGACCTGGAGGAGAGAAAGACAAAAAATGGGACCTGGTCCCCGATAAGAAAGCAAGAAAAGTTGTAGTTGACTCTATTGTGGAGAAAGCTTTTGCTGTATGGGGAGACTCCTCAAGTGAGTCAGAAAAATCAGAATGTCCCGAAGGTGCATCCATGCTAGCTGTCAAAGATGATGATAATGTGTTTGATGACATGTTCGCATTCATGGCAAATTCTGACGACGAGGAAGATGAAGAAAAGGTAACTCTCTTTGACCTTAAACAAAACTTGAATGCTTACTCTGTTAGGAAATTGAGAAATCTAGCTGCTGTTCTGATTGACTCTGTTATAGAGTTAACTACGGAAAAAGACTCTATGAACAACAGTCTAGACAATTTCAATGAAGAGAAGTTAGCCTTGACTGATCATGTGTCTATTATCGAGGAACAATTGACTGTTCTAGAGACTGAAAATCTAGAAATCAAGGAGCATTTGAAGATGCTAAGTGAGCAATCTGGCAAAGGGAAATGAGAGGCTAGTAGTTTGCAAATGGAGCTAGAAGCTAGTTTGAACACTGCTGAAACCAGACTTGCATTGGCCTTGGAAAGAAATGATCAAATGGAAAGGGACCTGGTCCGTCTCAGAGAAGAACTGAAAAATTCTCTGAGATGGACTAACTCTTCTAAACTACTCTCAAACTCCACCAGTCAAGGTCACAACAACAGGAAGGGTTTAGGAAGTTCAAACATCAGTCCTCCCTATAATCCTCACAGTAAGTATATGTTTGTATCTGACAATTTGTTGTGCCTTCATTGTGGCCGCAATGGTCATCTGAAGAAGGATTGTCTTCCTACACTAGACAGAAAGCTGCACAGAAAAGAGGACCTGCTCCCACTGCCAGAATTCCCAAAATGAGAAAGATTGTTCTGCCTCATTGGTCAAAAAGTTCACTTATCATGCCTTTATCTGTTTACTGGGACTCAGACTAAAATGGGTTCCTAAGGATATCAAGTGATATGGTATGCAGGTGAGAGGAAGTAACATCAGTCAATGTTGGTTCATGAATGGCGGATGCTCAAAGCACGTGACTGGTAAATTGAAAACTTCCTCTCTCTCAAGGCACTTCAAGGTGGAGGTGTCTCTTTGGGGCAAGAAATAGTACTTGTTTTTGTGAAGGAAGGACTTGAAAGTCAGTGGAACACTCTTTCGAAGTTGTGTACTATGTCAATGGGTTGAAGTACAGTCCTCTAAGTGTTTCACAGATCTGTGATAAAGGAAATGAAGTCAAGTTTTTATCAGACAAATATGTGGTCACAACTTGATCTCTCAGATGATAATGTTGACAAAAAGGGAGATTCAAGAACATGTACTGCTGATCTCAGCACCGCTTATAACATTCTCACTTCCCTTGATGCTCAAGATGAGAATATTGATCTATGATACATGAGACTTGATCATGTGAGCTCTTCTCTCTGAACAAACTTGTGTCGAGGGACCTGGTCACGGTCTGCCCAAAATAAAATTTGTAGATGACAAAGTTTGTGATGCTTGTGTTAAAGAGAAGCAGATGAGACCATCCTTCAAGTGGAATAAGCAGGCTGTTAATCTTCCAAAGAATGTTCTGGCTGAAGCGGTGAATAGTGCATATTCTGTGACCAAAATGATGATATTGAGAAGTTTAATCTCAATAATGTTGAAAGAGTAAATGTGTGGATTGAAAAAGATGTTCATGTGATTTTTGATGAGTTTGGGAGAATTGAGAAGCAAGTTGAAAAACAAAGAAGATTCTGAGATGAAAGCGATGTTACGGATTCAGAAAGATGACCTAAACAATGAGCTTGCTGAAGAACATCCTCTTCATGAATCCAGCAATCCCAAAGGAGCTGATGCAGATGATGAACCTGATGAGGGACCTGGTCCGGTAGACAATGCTGAGCAAAGATGATGCAGTTCAAAGTATGACACTCAGTTTCCGGAGAAGCTGACAGGAAAAACATTGATGATTATTCAAGTATATATCGATGATATCATCTGTGAAACAAGTTTTGAGATTTTATGTGAAGAGGTTGCCACACTCATGGGTAGTGAGTTCTAACTGAGCATGATAGAAGATGTATTCGTAAGCCCTAAGCAAGGACCAATTTTTCAGAACAGGGACCCGATTCAAGCTCAGAGAAGCTACTGAAGAAGTTTCATATTATGGATGCCAAGTCAATTGATACTCCCATGGGAAGCAACTCGAAGCTGGATGCGGATGGATCTGGTTTAGATGTAAATGATGCAAGTGTTAGGATTCATGCAAGATTCCAAGATTATCCAACTGAATCACATTTGAAGGTTGCTCAAAGAATCCTAAGACATTTGAAGAAGACAGGGACCTGGTTCTATTCTTCTCATCAAGAGATTTTTTTTGTGATGTTGATCATGCTGGATATCCAGTTGGTAGAAAGAGTACCTCATGAACCGCTTATGTTCTAGGTTGATCTCTTACTCATGAGGAACTAAAATGCAAGATTTTTGTTGCTCTTTCAACAACTGAGGCAGAGAATGTATCAAGTGCAACTTGAGGTAATCAACTCTTGTAGATCAAGCGGCAGCATGAAGCTCTTAGAAGACCTGGTCAAGATAAACAAATTGAAGTTGGAGATACTGAAACTGAACTGAATGGATCATGCCTGAAGCAATCAGCCTCTCATGACTATGAAAAGGGAGCAGGTATCCTTGTTTTTCAGTTGTGTATGTTTTAGCAAGTTCAGTTTCATACCTTTTGTAGGTATACACACATGGCAAAAAGGCTGAAGGAAAAGGAAGGTCAGGACAAATCAAGGCAATCACATTCAAACTATAGAGAAGGACCCGGTCCGCTCTCGAAGGTTAGCACTCTTAACATTGCATTTTGAATTATGCATGAGAACCGCTGAAATTGCCACATGTCTATCATTCAGTTATCTAATCGTTGTGCCATCATTTGAATACCAAGAAGACACTTTGTTTCACACAATACACCCTTTTACTTCCCTTATACTTCACCTTTCTTTCCATCTCCCCAGAAAATTAAAATCCCCTTTCAGAAATCAGATTTTTCAAAACCATCTTTTCTCCTCTCTAAAAAATACTTTAAATGTTTAAACCCTTTGTTCCTACTGGGGGATTTTTGGATGGAGAAATTTTTGAGTGTGATGAGGGACTAGGTCCGACAAGCACAAAGAAGAAGGTGTAAAAGATGATATTAAAAAAGGAAAAGGGTGATATTCTGAGAGCTCAAAGTATTCTGAATATGAGTGTGTCTGACCTTGAAAAAATGAAATGAAAAATTGAAATGGTTCCTCATTTATTGATCTATTCATCTCGGAGGCCTTGTGTAAGTTTAATCTTACTAATCTTTTTGTCATGAGAAACTCGGGCTTGATATGGAAGTTATGACAGTTGCACATGGAACTAAAATAGTTTGTTTGAAGGCTTAGCTTCTGAAGGAACAATCAGAGGGACCAGGTTGAAAAAAAAAAACTAGCAGCCCTGAAGGTCGGCAGCAAAGCATGCCGAACTTTAAGAGAAGCTTCTAAAAAAAAAATAACCATGCTAAGGGATATGTTTTACTAATTCTATTCCTTTCATCCCTTGCTTCTAAGCCATTCCCTCTCATCTTAAATTCCCTTGTCAGTCCTCCTTTTTTTCTATTGAAACTCAATGGGTCTTGTCATGGTTCTCATTCATAATGATGTCTGCAATGCTTCGATGGCTGATCTTTTATTTGTGAAAGAAAAATGTCTTGTTTCTACTGACTGGTCTCATTACTTTATGCATTTTTACTCATGCTTAGTATTGCCCAAGTGGCCATGAATTTGCTTGAACTATATTTCTGGCAACTTGGTTTACTGCTTTAACCCTTTTTTATGATGTCAAAAGGGGGAAGATTGTTAGGGTATAAGATCAATGATGGTAATCAATAATGACATGGTCATGCCGATAGGGGGACAATGTGTTACTTGAAGAGGACATAGTCATGCCGATAGGGGGAAGAAGTGCTACTTAAAGAGGATATGGTCATGCCGACAGGGGGAAAAAGTTGAAAAAGTCTGTCATCATCAAAAAGGGGGAAAATGTTGTTTTGTTGTCGATGTGAAGTTTTGATGATTTGACAAACTTCGAGAATGATGTAAAAAGGGGACCAACCCAGTTACCTGAAGAGGCATGCTGATAGGAGGAACTGATGATAGGGGGAAGAAGTTGAATAAGTCTGTTATCATCAAAAAGGGGAAGCATTCTATGTTGAAGCTGATGTTAAGTTTCGATGATTTAACAGACTCGGGGATCTAACAAGGGACCAAATCCTTGTTATTGGGACTAACGACAGGGCAAATTAATGAATAAACTCAACGTGAGAAACATTTATGCGTCATCATCAAAAAGGGGGAAAATGCTATATTCTAGGTGTTTTGATGATCCTCACAAATGTAGAATCTAACCAGGGACCAGATCTAGAAAAGGTCCTCTAGTATTGGGACTGATAAAATAGGCAGTGAATGAATAAACTCAGCATGATGAATATTTGTGTGTCTTCATCAAAAAGGGGGAAAATGTTATATTCTAGGTGTTTTGATGATCCTCACAAATACAGGGACTCGGTCCCTGGCAGAGTACCTCCGTCCAGACTCAAAGTGGTGCACAACTGTAAAACTATCTTTACAGTTGTCTTGTCAGGTTGGTTGGTGAGATGTGCAACGTACTTCACCAATAGGAAGGGCGGACATAGTTGTTTGTTTAAGTGGTCAAAATCCGTGTTGGTAACTGATATTTACAACAATAAACAAACAACATTATTCATTCAAAAAGAGAGAAAGTTAGCAAGTCTTTTTCAAGAACTCAAGCAGCAAAGAACTCAGCAAGGGGGCTGGTCCCGGAAAGTTTGCATACGAGAAAAGGATGAAAAGACAGCTGTCAAAAAGCTGCCAACTCTAATGTGGTTGGTGTACAGCTATTCATGACAACATGCTCTCAGCCAATAGCCTCGTCCCAAAGGTTTGTGTCCACTTTGATATAGTCTCTTCTCCAAAACACAAACCCAAGTTTTGGCAAACAAAGTTTTGGATTTGAGAAAATCCAAAAAACGCAAAAGCAAAAGCCATCTTCAAGAAGTATTATCCTCAAGAGCAACATGGATCTGATAGAGCTGCAAGCTGTCTAGTTGTCTTAGGATTATATCTTCCGTGCTTACATTGTAAATTTATTCCTAATCTATAAAGGAATTAGATTGTTGTTCAGTTCATCTAAAAGTCTAAGTCATCTAGATGGGATGGTTTAATGGGCAGTGTTGTATCTGCTTAGTTGAAGTCCAAATCATCTAAGAGTTAGGTGGTTTAGTGGGCAACATTGTTGTTGCTTAGTCAAAGTCTAAATCGTCCAGAGGATGGTGGTTTAGTGGGAAACCTGTGTGTTGCTTAGTTGAAGTCTAAGTTGTCTAGTGGTGATAGCTTAGTGGGCAGTGTGGTATTTGCTTAGGCTCTTCAAGTAATAGAGTTATTACTTGGTTGTGAGATTAATAACTTCTTCTCATGTTGGCTGTAACTGTTGTTCACTTTTGCTTAAAGAAGATTAGTGAAACAGTTGAAAATCCTGTGAAACAGGTCGTGGTTTTACTCCCTTGAACAAGGAGGTTTCTACGTAAAATCCTTATGCAGATTTTACCTTAGCTATTTTCTTTCTGCACTTATTTCAGCTACTGTTCTTGCTGAGTCAAGGGACCTAGTCCATTGATGTATAGTGGATGCTGACTACTGTCGATGCTTACATTCTGTTCTTACTGTGTCAAGGGACCTGGTCCATTGACTCTTAGTGGACGCCTATATTCTATCACTTACTTTAAGGATGAAAATGATAATTGGATAACTGATCCTAAAAGCATAATGAGTCATGCCTTTAACTACTTCTCAACTTGTTTCACAACGAGTCACACCCTTACGAATTGGAGTCACATTAAAAGTGCTACCACAAGTTTTCATAAGTTAGACTTGTCTAATACGGATCGTCCCCTACATGATTAGGAAGTTATAAATGCTCTTTTCTCCTTCAAACCCAATAAAGCTCTGGGGCCAAATGGTTTGCATCCCCATTTTTTCCAATCCCAATGAAAAACAGTTCCTACAGTTTTGCCATCATTTTTTCTAGTCCCAAATTGTTTCTCCATCCATTAGCAATACTTTTTTATGTCTTATCCCGAAGTTTCTCAACGCGAATCAATTGAAATTTTTTCCGACCTATAGGTCTTTGCAACACCATTTACAAGATCATCACTAAATTTATTGCCAATCGCATCAAACCACACTTGGTCAAACTCATAGGCCCCTACCAAACGAGTTTTCTCAAGGGTCGTAGGGCTTGTGATAACTCCATCCTAATTTAAGAACTTGTTTCCCATCTAAATAGGACAAAAAATTAGAAAGGCTGCCTTTTCCTCAAACTTGATCTTGAGAAAGCCTTTGATCGACTAGAATGGTCGTTTGTCTATCGAACTCTTCACCACTTCAAATTCCCTAAAAAAATCTCTTATCTTATTATGAATTGCATTAGTACCTCCAACATCGTTTTCCTTGTCAATGGAACTCAAACTAATTACTTCTCCATGTCTAGATGAATTAGACAAGGAGACCCTATGTCTCCTTATATCTTCATTCTATGCATGTAACTTTTATCCAATTATATAAACCACCAAGTTGACATCCTCTGGGAGCCTGTCACTATTCAACCTAGGGGACCTCAATTCTCCCATTTATTTTTTTCAGATGACCTAACTCTTATATCTTGTGGGAATCATAATTCCATTCACACTATGCATAAACGCATGTCCCTGTTCTGCGATCTATCGAGACAAAAGATCAACGCCGTAAAATTCAAATCTATGTTCTCCAAATATTGCGATGGTAGAAGTAGGGACTTAGTTTAATGACTCTTTAACATTACAACTACCACTTCCTTTGGTAAATACCTTGGTTTCCCCATCCTAAATCACAAACCTAAACCCACGAATTTCCAGTACATTATTGATAACATGAGGAAAAAGCTTGCTAGTTGGAAAGTGAACTTACTGACTAGAGCTGGGCAATTGACTTTAGCCACATCAAATTTGAACTCCATTCGTGCTTACGCCATGCAGTATTTAAATCTCCCCAAAAAAACTTGCAACTCAATCGATAAGATCCAAAGAGACTTCTTATGGGGAACAACTGTCAAAAGAAAAGGCTACATTATGTCTCCTTGGGATAAGGTAGCATCACCAAAGGATTTTGGTGGTCTAGGGTTACAGCCCGACGAGGTTAAAAATAAAACTATTCTAACTAGCCTCGCCTGGCGGCTTTACACTAACCACACCTCCCTATGGGCCAACACCCTGATTGATTGATACCACTCTAGGCCTACACCTTCTTCACATTCCTTTATTTGGAAGAACATCCTCATCGGAGGAAAAATTTGCTCCCAAGCAACTGCCTAGTACATGCGACAAGCATTTCTATCAACATATGGCATCATTGATGAATTCCAAAAACACTCCCTCTTAGATCTATTCTTCATGTCCCTTGCAACAAGGTGGGGATCACCTCAATTTATATTCTCTTTGGAATGGAGAGGGTTGGGACTGGTCAAAGGTATCATTCGAGCTACCCACCTCATTAACTCTCCAAGCCTCCGGTATAATCCCTAATAAAGATTTGGGTGCTCTCGACAAAACCTACTGGGCCCTCAATAGTAATGGTATCTTCACCACCAAATCTGTCAAAAAACTCATCACCCTTCCCAGTCAACATCTATACATTTTTTCTTGGATATGGAAATTGAGGACCTTGGAGAAGCTCAAAGTCTTTCTTTGGTTGTGCTCTTAAGGTCGTTTACCCACACAAGCATACTTACACTATATTGGTATCGACACCAACCCAAGTTGTCCGATATGCCATCTCACTCACGAAGCCATTACCCACATCTTCTTTGATTGCCATATAGCTTGTAATTTTCAGTTAGACTTAGGCGTCAACATATCCCAAGTCTCTTTCTAGCAAGATCATTGGATTTTCACTCTTAAGGACTTGAACCCTTCACATGATCAAAGTTCCTACCAATGGATTGACCTTATGCCCTTTGCTCTGTGGCAACTTTGGTTCAACAAAAACCACAACACCCATAACGGTAAAAGTGACCTTCCTCTTACCTCCATGGTTAAAAATAAAACCATTGAATACATCACCGACAATCATTCCCCTAGCAACCATAATGCTACGGTGGATATTCACGTCAAATGGTTTCCTCCCCCTATTGGTTCTTACAAGCTAAACACGAACGGTGCTTTCTCAAAACACAAAAGAAAGGGTGGGATCGGCGGCGTCATTCGTGATGCCACTGGGAACTGGATTTTGGGCTTTCACAAAAGAAGCTCTGGTCATAATCATACAATGACTGAACTGGGAGCCCTCTTAAATGGCTTAAACATTACCCACTCTTATAATTTAATGCCAATTGAAATAAAAATGGATTCCGTCGAAGCCATAAAACTCTTGGAGAATATGCACCCAACTTACCGCTCCATTATTTTGCATTGCAGGTCAATATTGAAGAAGTTGGGGAATCCAGTGGTCCGCCATAGCCTCCGTCAAGGGAACAAGGTAGCCGACGTTTTGTCCAGATTAGGTTGCAAGCTAACACATACCAATAATCCATGTATCCTCCTATCCCCGCCAGATATATTTAAAAAGAAGCTACAAGAAGATCGAGATGAAGTAACTTCTAGTAAAATAGAAGTACGGTCTACATGGAATAGTTAGCTCGTTTTGAAAACCTATATGTAATCACAAGTACTAATAGAGATAATGTAATGTTCAGTACGTAACTATATATATATATATATATATATATATATGTATATATACTCTCCATCCCATTTTACGTGAGGTAGATTGACTCGGCACGGAGTTTAAGAAAGAAATGAAGACTTTTAAAACTTGTGGTCCAAATTGAATGATAGAAATTTGTGTAACTGTAAATCATTTCATTAAGGGTAAAATAGACATTTTATAGTTAAATTGTTACTTAATATAGAAATGTGTCACATAAATTGGGACTGACTAAAAAAGAAAGTAAGTCACATAAATTGGGACTGAGAGAGTATATAATATCCCCCTTTGTAAAAAAAAAACTTAAATTAAAGATGAGGAGGATTATCCATTTACTCTATACATGGATTATTTATATTTACTTATGTATATTTTATACTCATTAATTTGGATAAGAATATATCCATTAATTTGAGTATTTAATATAGTAATTTTTAGAGTGATTTCACATTCTACAAATAGGATTGCCATTTACTATTGTAAAAGACTTGAAGACGATTGAATAAGATGATCTCTATATTCAACTCTCCATATCTCTTGTCTATATTTCTTGAAGTATATTATTTATATTTTGAAATAAATGAATATTTTTTTAAATCTTTATCATTATTCCACTTATCTACGATTTGAATTTGAGTTGAAACATAATTTTTTTATTGATAAATTCATACCTTTTTTTACTATTCAAGATTGAATTACGTTTTCATTCTTTAATGGAAAATTTATATTGATATGCAATATTAAGAAAATATTTACTATCTATAGTAACAATATTTTCTTTTCACTGGACACTTATAATACATTTATAATACAATTTAATGTATGTTACATAGAACAATTTATAAAACACATATAATATAAATTTGATTAATAGATAATATATTTATAACACACTTTAATACACTTCTAATACATTGTATCAATTTCTCACCAAGCAAGCATACTATTTTTTAAAACACTTATAATCAATCTGTATTGTATGCATAATTCACTTTTAATACATATCGCAGATTTATCATAATATTACTAGATATTGTTATAAATGTTAATAAATAAAAAAATATCTCTAAAATTAGTAATTATTTATTAAAAAAATACTCCGCCAAGTAATTTTTCCTCTTTTAAGTGGGTAGTATATTAGTAGCTGGGCAAAGCTTGTGCATAGCACATACCCAACGTGTTATTTATTTGAGAGTAATTTGTGTGCACTGACTGTGAAACTTTTTTTTATAGTGTCATTTAACTCTAAGGCACACAAAAAGTAAGTTTTTCAATTTACTTTTACTTTTTATTTAATTGAACATTAATATTAAGTATATCAGTATAAGGCAACTAGGATTCTAAATTTATTTTACCAAATTAATTTATGATTCTATTTTTGATTTACTGAAAATATTTCATCATCGTTCTTGTTTCATCGTTTTTTCAAATCACCATCCTCTACCATTGAAACAATTTAAAATTATCATCAATGGAATCTATGGTAACTATTTATTCATTATTTTTTCTATTTCAGATTTTAAATATGTGAGCATGGAAAATGATTCCACTTATAAAGACATAGTTACTTTTTATCATCATTCATTATATTTGATATACTTTACTTTCGTATTTAATAACAACTTAGGATAAATTGTTTATAAAGAACTTTTTCTCTTGAATAATATAATTTTTACAAGTCCAACGATTATGGAGCGTAAAAAGATTTTTTTTTTTTTAATAAATGAGTATATTAAAATATAAAAAAGAAATATATTAAAACTAAAGTTTAACTGTTGACTATCACTGTTAAAGTTAACTGATTGAGTAAAAAAAAACTTTACACGGTCAATGCACACAAGTTAATCTCTATTTTGTTTAGTTAAATATATAGTAAACATTAAGTGTGCGTACTCACTCTTAAAAATATTACACCATACTTTGACAACATCTAAAAAACTATATTCTATATTAATCATTGTCTTGTTTCAATTACATACACTTCAAATGCTGGGTATCTGAACACATCTTATTAAGGTGATGCAAGTTTTTTTTGTCCATCACTCTAGTAGGTGTATCCTATAAATGTAAATTATTAGAGATTGTAGCTGAAATACATCTAAGGAAAAATACATGATTGAGAACATTGTAAAAGACGCAATGAAACATATCTTGAATTGATCAAAAAGAAAGTGACAATGGTATCAATTAATTAACTGCCTTTTTTTTTTATGTATTGTTGACTCTTCTTGATCTTGCGGTCATGGGCTAAGGAGGAGGGGGTTTATCATGTCACTTAATCACTTCAACTGAGCTTTGTTCATTTTATACATTTTTTATCAGGTTTAGATGTGTTATTTTGAAACTTTTTATTGATATGACAAAGTGAGTGTGATACACTCATCAATGACGCGTGAAAGACTTATATTTAATCATTTTATTTTATTTTTCTCATCTTCTTCTCCATTTCTCAAGCTACTACCTTCTATCATTTTTTCAAACTTAAACTTTCTAATTTAAGAGCCCTCACATTTTTCCATACCAATGACCTTCATTCTACCTTCTCCATGGAACCCCTCATCTGCATATATATTTTACTAATAGAGTAGCTTTCCATGTTTCTTACACATGCCTCATTTAATCCAACCTCTTGGAGATATTGAGCTGCTTTGAAGATTCTTTGCACTATCCAAGAAGCTTGCTTTGCTTGTATGTTCCATACACCATGCTGCCCATAATAGCTATGAATCCAAGCCACCCAGAGTTTGCCTTTATTCCTACACAAATTCCACATTAGCTTCCCAATTGCAGCCTTATTCCAGGTATATATATCAAGGAAGTGCAATCCTCCATTTGACTTGGGCCTACACAACTCATCCCATGCAATCAAAGCCTTCCTAGAAGTCTCAATATTACCAGTCCATAAGAATCTCCTACACATAGCTTCCACTGTTTGAATGATTTTCTTTGGTAGAGAGAATATTTGGACCAAAACATTTGGATGGCATACAATACATTCTTGATGAGTTGGGATCTTCCTGCATATGACAAGAATTTGGTGGTCCAGCTTGTGATTCTACCCAACATCTTCTCCAGAAGTGGTTTGCATTGAACTAAAGATATCCTCTTAGTACTTAGAGGAACTCCCAAGGTATCTGAAAGGTAAAGCCCCTTTGATAAATTGAAGTTCTTCCAGTATCTCCTCTTGCAGCTCTTGTTTCACTCTACCAAAGTAAACACTACTTTTATCCACATTTGCAACCAGCCCTGAAGTCTGAGAGAATTTCATAAAATACTGATACATACATCTCACTGATTTTATATCTCCTCTGCAGAACATTAATAGATCATTGAGCTTTACATCTAGGATGGTAGTGAAAATTAGGCTCTGTCTGCAAACTTTTTCAGAATTCTTGTCAGGTAGTCCATTGCTAATACAAACAGATAAGGAGACATTGAGTCCTCTTGCCTTATCCCTCTCCTTGATTTGAAAGGTGTTGTACTGTGTCCATTAATCTGAATGGAGTATGTGATTGTTGTAGTACATTGCATTATCCACCTAATAACTTTAGCTGGCATTCTGAGCCCCTCCAAAATATGCTCTAAAAAAGACCATTCCAGAGAATCATATGCTTTCTTCATGTCAATTTTCACCACACACATTTTAGAAATCCTTTGTCTTCCATACCCTTTCACAATTTCATGACTCAAAATCACATTATCATTCAAAGCCTTTCTTGACACAAATGTTGATTGGTTAAGATCTATAAGACTCTCCACAACCTTCTTCAATCTAGCAGTGATCACTTTTGATATAAATTTATTTATTGTTGAAAAGCATGAGATTGGCCTATATTCACTTATTCTTGTTGGGTTCTCCACCTTTGGTACGAGTGTTACAGCAGTACAATTGATATGTCGGTACATCTCACCAGTATCAAAGAACTTTAATATTGCTTGTATGATCTCCACCCCCACTATCGGCCACGTTCTTTTGAAAAATACAACATTTAATTAATCTATTCCTGGAGCTTTTAGATCACCGAGGCTTTGCAAAGTTGTTTCCACGTCTATCCTTGTTACTGTGGCTGCTATCTGAATCTGTTGATCTTTGTTTAGCATTCCTCCCCTTCTCATTATAGTGGTATCTACACTTGGTAGACATGAAATAGCCTGTCCAAGTAATCCTTGATAGAATTTGAGTGCCTCTTCCTCAATGCTCTCCTGGGAATATACAATTGTACCTACAACAGTAGTAAGATTAGTGATAGTATTCTGTGCCACTCTATTTTTCATATGAGAAAAGTAGTATCCTGTATTAGCATCCCCTAGGTTCAACCATTGCACCTGGATTTCTGTCTTATGGCACTTTTCTCCACCAAGTTCCATTTCTCCAGCTGCTTCCTCAGTTCCTTTTCTTGTTCCCTATTAGCAGGTACCACATTATGATCTATCATATCTGTTTGGACTGTATGAAGTTGTTCTCTGATGTGCTTGATCTTGTCCTTCACACTTTTGAATTCAGAATTATTCAATTCTTTCAACTCGATTTTCACCTTTTTAAATTTCCACCAAATTGTCTTCATGTCTCCTCTTTTATGTCTTTGACAAGCTTTTTCAACTATTTGAAGGAATTTAGGGTGATCTTCTATGCAATTGAAGAACCTAAATGCTTTGCCAGTGTTCTTGCAGCTTGTGTTCAGACCCAGACTCAGAGGGGACTCAGAAGGGAATGATCCGATATTCCTGGCCTTAAAATCCTTACCTCCATGACTGGCACTTGAAGCATCCATTCAACATTTACTATAGCCCTATCAATCCTGCTACAAGTGTGCCCATTAGTCCAAGTATAAGAGCCACCAACTGTTGTCAATTCATTCATCCCAGCATCTAGTATAAATTAATTGAAAATTTTAACTTCTATATCCTCCACTGGACTGCCTTGGGGCCTATCCTCTGCCTTTAGTATTGAATTATAATCTCCCATACATAGAACTGGCCCCTGAGCATTAACAATCAGACATCTCAGGTCTTCCCAGAGCTTCACTCTATCCTGCATTGTATGTAATCCATATACGGCTACAAACGTAAATTCAAGACCACTACTTTTAACTTGCACTATTGCTTGTATAAACTGATTAGATTTAGTTCCCACATTACTGTCACGACCCGAGAGCACCCCCTAGTCGTAACCGGCGTACTCGACCTCTCGGAGGTCTAATACAAGCCTCTTAGCATTCATTCATCGCATAACACTAAAAACCATAATGAATTAAAACTTTCTTTACCAAGAAAACATTTCATAAAAAAAAAACAATAGCAAGCGGAAGACTTTCTAGACTTTATACATGATGTCTCAAAACCATCTAATACTTTAGAGTACAAAATTCGGGACCAATCCCATACACAACTTAAACAATACTTAAAAAGACATAAAAGAACATATGGGGTATTGTCCTCGAATATATGAGGACTCACCAAGTCTTCATCTTCAACACTTAGAAACCTATCAAATAGCCATGACATGTCACCATCTCCAAATCCCTATACTTTAGTTCAAAAGGGGAAATAAAGGGGTTAGCACAATTAAGTACTAAGTATGGAAGCCATGCAAAAACATGCTAAAAAGGACGTTTATTGGAGAAACATGCTTTTATGCCATTTGGTAAAACTTCATGAAAAACATACAAGTATAAAAGTCACAATATCCAACCATAACCAACATACAAGTCATTAACCACTTTAGCACATACTCCACACATAACCCATTCCTTCACCTTAAACCATCCACCTCAAGTAACCCTTGGACAACACTTTGTGCAATGTATGGATAGCGTCCCATACCACCATCCACACTAAAGCATCATCCTAAGGCCACCAAATGTGAACTTACCACTTATCATGCTTCATATCACAAGCCATCATGCACAACTAGTACCAATGTACAACACATGAACATAATTGACAAGTAAGCCTTTTCATCATTTCTTGACCTCTATCTCAAGTTACCCAAAGCCACACTTAAGTGAAACATGAAGTGACCACCCATACAATCTCTTCATATACACCTAAGTATTCCTAAGGGTTACCATAGATAAGGAAATTTACCATTACAATATAACATACTAAGTCAATGTTCACATATAAAACCATAGCCAACCGTATACATACTCAACATATATTCATATACAACCCATGCTTAACTTTAAAGGAACACATGCCATTTCATTACCATAGGACCTCTACCTAATATAACCTTAAGACACACTTGAGTAAGACAAGAAGTGACCGCCCATACAACCTCTTCAAGCACACTTAAGTGTTCCTCAAGATTACCTTAGATAAGGACATTTCCTTTACAACATAACATCAATAGACCAACATTCTTTAAGAAACCATTTTTGGAGACATTCAAGCACATAAGGGGACTTTCACATAATAGTCGTTAGACTTAGGGAACTCACTTTAGTATCTTCAAAGCCTACTCGTGCCATGTGTAGATAGCATCCCATACTACTACCTACACGTTGTAGAACCTATCCAATAACTAGAGTGCACACCCCACATGATGGGAATAGGCATTAACCGACATAGACCATGCAAGCTAGACATGGAATCCGGTGTCATAAAACCCTACACCGTGGAAGGTGTTCTACTTGCCAAGGGTAGAACTAGGACACATCCCATGTAGGCACATGGTTTAGGGGATGTCCAAGGAAGTTCATTGTGCCTAATCTCATACTCAACTAGGCCACCTTCCTAACCACATCCACTCGGTGCTAGCCTTGTTTCCCATAGAGTATTCAATCACATATGTACTTAGAGAAGGTTCCTTTTCTAGTTCAACCAACTCATAGTACCTCTTCCCAAGAAAGGCCCCATTTCTTAGTCATGGCCAATCAAGGTTCATAAGGATAGCTCATTAAATCCCCCTAGAAGGGTGCCTTAGGCCTACCGATCCAAGGTTCATCATTTCACACATGAGAAGGGCTACCACCATTAGGTCTACCGATTTCATGGTTTTACATTTACTTAGGAAAGCTAGACTTATGAAAGGGCACCATTTCTTAGTTTTGCCCATTTCACACATTCATGCATTCAAGACTTTAAGTAACAAGGAGGGACACTTTAGTCTACCAACCAAGTCACAACATTTTCATTTAAGGATACTTCATAATCCAACATCATTTCATATATACATCATGAGAAATCATACTTTAACTCACAATGCTATCCACTTTACATAGGATCATCACAAGATCACATAAACTCATTCACATCATACCTTCACATATAGCTTCACATAAAACTCATTCACATCATTCCTTCACATATAGCTTCACATAAAACTCATTCACATCATTCCTTCACATATAGCTTCACATAAAACTCATTCACATCATTCCTTCACATATAGCTTCACATAAAACTCATTCACATCATTCCTTCACATATAGCTTCACATAAAACTCATTCACATCATTCCTTCACATATAGCTTCACATAAAACTCATTCACATCATTCCTTCACATATAGCTTCACATAAAACTCATTCACATCATTCCTTCACATATAGCTTCACATAAAACTCATTCACATCATTCCTTCACATATAGCTTCACATAAAACTCATTCACATCATTCCTTCACATATAGCTTCACATAAAACTCATTCACATCATTCCTTCACATATAGCTTCACATAAAACTCATTCACATCATTCCTTCACATATAGCTTCACATAAAACTCATTCACATCATTCCTTCACATATAGCTTCACATAAAACTCATTCACATCATTCCTTCACATATAGCTTCACATAAAACTCATTCACATCATTCCTTCACATATAGCTTCACATAAAACTCATTCACATCATTCCTTCACATATAGCTTCACATAAAACTCATTCACATCATTCCTTCACATATAGCTTCACATAAAACTCATTCACATCATTCCTTCACATATAGCTTCACATAAAACTCATTCACATCATTCCTTCACATATAGCTTCACATAAAACTCATTCACATCATTCCTTCACATATAGCTTCACATAAAACTTATTCACATCATACCTTCACATATAGCTTCATATAGGACTTTACATATAGCCTCATTCATATATAATAATATAACAATACAATAACACTCATATAATGCCTTCAAGGCCATAATCAATACACATTCAATAAGTACACACCTCCACCATAAGTGGATCAATCCAAACAAGAACAATTTCAATATAGCATGAAAGTAGGTCAACTTACCATTCTCCAAAGCCATAATCACCATTATCCAATTCTCAACAATTCTAACATCACAAGAGAATTTACCCATGACTTGCCTACAAGGCCATAATTCTCAACTCATCCATACACCAACAATCCACCAACAATAGATATAGATAACAATAGGAATCAATAATACAATTCAATCTAAGTACAATTCCATCAATACCCAAGCATTATCATAAAACCCACTTCATAAGCCAAACTTAGAGATTTAAGGAGATCATGGATTCTACATATTTAGGGTCCCATAGTATCCAAATTCTACCTTTAGTAGTAAATGCATAATTTTCCTCATACTTCCATCTTGAAGCAATTTTGCTGATCACTTTATTTGTTGCACCTTCCTTTACTTTATGTTCTAAAATTGCTATAATACTAACATTATTCTCCTTCATAAACAGTTTAAGTTCCTTCTGTTTATGAAGTTTATTTATCCCTCTAGTGTTCCAGGTGACTAACTGCATAAGGATTGTTCTCTCCTTTGTACAGACAACTTCCTTCCCCTTTGCTTGCACTTCCATGTTCATACATAGATAGTGTATCAAACCCATTCTTCATCAAGATCATCTGGTCTGGCTGTTTCTGAGGATACACTTTAGCTGCTTCCTTTACTGACACCTGTTTCTATACCTCTTCTGTAAACTATAGTTTTTTTCTTCTTTATTGTATTGCTTTTCTAAATCTACCATCACCAACCTCCACATTTTTTGTCGAAAAAATATTTCATAATTTTTCTCTTTCTTTCTCTTTCTCTTTCTCTTCCTCCCCCCCTCCCCCCTCTCTTTTCTTCCCACAAATTCATACTAGAGTCATCAAATGGATAATTCAGTATGATACAACAATCACTTATTTCATTCAGATTAATGGACACAGTACAATACTATTTGAAGAAAGGAGAGGGGAAAGACAAAGAGATCCAATATTTCCTTAAATATTTGTATTAGTTATGAATTATTTGACAAGAATTTTGAAGACCTTGCAGATAAATTATGATCTCCACTATCACCCTAGATACAAAAATCAAAGGATAGTGCAGTTGAGCTTTGTTCATGTAACACCCTGTAACTAGAAAGAACTAGAATTAGAAAGAGCCATTTTTGGAAAGAATGAAAATCTAGAAAATTTGGTTAAGTAATGTTAAGTTTGAGTTTTGGGTCAAATTAAAACAACCATAACTTCTAGCTCAGGATGATTTAGATGTGCTCCAAGATACCATAGGAAAGATCTTGGAATTATCTTTCCAACGTCTCTGAGTTTGCGCGATTCCGAGTTCGTATGAGTAAGATATTCCCATTTGAAGTTGGGCTGTTCAAATAAGGAAAGTCTAAAGCGGATTTTTGAAAGGGTATTTTAGTCTTTTCCTTACCCAATTATTTTAATTCATTTTTAGGAATTTATTTGGGGTATAATCATAATTAGATCAATTTAGAAAAGTTGAAGTTCACGCTAGGGCTTGGAGAAAAGAGAAAAGAGGAGAAAGGAGAAAGAAAAGTCAAGATTCGTCAAGAATGTTCAAGTTTGGTTATGGATTTCACCAAGGATTCAATCCTACGAGGTATGTGAGATCATATAGCTTTGGGTTAGTTCACCCACGCGTCAATCATGATTTATTTAAGTGAATTTATGCTCTTGAAGGTTTTAGAAATTGAGTTCTTAATGGGTTTTGTTGAAGTTCTATTGAGTTCTTGATTCGTTGAAATTGTTGAGGAGTTGTTGATCCAAATTCGTGATTTTAGGTGTGAATTCGAATAGAACCTTGCATATATTAATGGTATAGTTGATTCTAAGTGTTTGGGGAAAGAACTAAGTTGAAATAGGGGGTTTAAAGATGAAAAACGAAGGAGAAAAGTCAAAGTGCACCTGGCAGGGGCCTAGGGCGTCGCCCCTCTTAGAACCCCAAGAAGGGGCCGCTAAAGTTTGGGCTTTGGGGCGCTGCGCCAGCCAGAGATCCCCACCCCAACCTCTGAAATTTTAAGGTTTGCGCCTCTCAGAGCTCCAGGGACGCCAGTTCTTCCCATTCTTCCCCATCTTTCTGTACTAGTTTCTTAGCAACGTACCTATGTTTTCTAGTTGATTCCAACACTGTAAGGTACGTCTAAACATCATGAAATCATCCATAAACATGAGATCATGAACCTTGATTCCATAATCCAATTCAAGGAAAGTTAAGATCAAAGTCAAGAGAAGTAAGAGTCAAGTCAAGAGAAGTTCTTAGAGTTTTCCAGAAGTCTTTTCCAACGTTTTAACTTTGTTTTAAGACTTAAATTTCAAGTTAAGCAAAGAGTAAAGTTTTGAAGTTCATTTCTTCAAAGAAGTATATGGGGACTATGTATTCCCAAAGAGTTT
>NW_006239055.1:789881-817825 GCF_000226075.1 Solanum tuberosum
ATAAACCATGTAGTCATCATGGGTAGAAAAGGGTCATACTTTTTAGATGATTCATTTAGTTTGTTTTATCATAGACTAGTGGATCCACTTAGTAGTAAGGTTCTATACCCTCGGTAAGGTATAAGACGGCCTTGGCAGCGTGAGGCAAAATGTTGTATCATCACAATAGCTCTTACGTGATGGTTGTCGATTAGAGAAACTCCCACAAAAGTATTTGTATTCTTATATACACATTTTAATTGTATTTTTAGATACATTTCAGAGTTATATTGTATCTTTGCATACACACAGAGTATTATTGTATTTTCAAATACACAGAGTTGACATCCATGTTTTAAAAAGCTTTTCTTTATATTGCACTTGTATTATACTACTTTATATTGAATTGAGTTCAGTTAAGTTGAGTTGAGTTGATCCAGGTAAGTTCTTCAGTTCCTTTCAAGCTTATGTCTTGTTTTAGAATTCCCCTTGCATACTCGTACATTCAATGTACTGATGCATTTGGTCTGTATCTTTTAATGACGCAGATACAAATAACCAGGATCAACATCCAGCGCATCGTTGATTCTAGTTGAGCTCCAGACTGTTGGTGAGCCTCCTTGCTTCCAGAGGATCCCCATTATTGCTTTTTAGTAGATTTAGTTTTATTAGGATGTCGTGGGTCTTGTCCCGACATCCATCTCAGTTATTTAGAGGCTTCATAGACAGTCAGATGTTAGTTCTTGAGTTTTCCATTTCCTGTTTTTAATGGTTGAGACTTGAGTTGCCATTTTGGCTAAGTTTAATATTTCTTAAAGACATTTGTCTGAGTTATCCTTTGAGACTGTTTCTTGTGTTTGAGACTTCCGCTGAGTAAGTAAGCCAGGGCAAGGGTTCGCTTGAGGCCAACAATGGTTCTCGAGTGCCAGTCCCGCCTAGGGTGTAGGCTCGGGGCGTGACAATTCATAATTTATTAATGTTCTGCATATGAGATATAAAACCAGTGAAGTGTTTTTCATTCCTTTATGATGTTCTCTGTCTATTTTGGTGAAGTTAAGCAAAAACTACAAGACTAGATATTGGAGGAATATGGGATCCTTCTTTTAGATATCTTTGAGTACCTTTGAGTACTAAAAAGATATCTATAGTCCAATGCAAGCCACTTTTATATAAGATGCTTGGTAAGCAGTGGCGGATCCAGGATTTCATTCAGGGGTTCGAAAAATAAAAATATAAACGTGTGAATAAGCCAACAAAATACAATTTCAAGAAAGTACTAGTATATAGTTTATAAGTGCAAAAAGTTAGTTCTGTTAGCAGAGACCTTTTAGCACATTTGGATTTTTTTGGGTTTAAATCTACTTTTTTTTTTAAAATAAAAAAATGAGAAGGTAAAAAAGTAATAAAATAAAATGACCATAGTGAAATTCGAACTTTGGACGTGAGGGCCAATCTAAAAGGAGATCTATCACTATGGTACAACTTACTTCGTATTCATAAGGGGGTTCAAAATTATTACATCTACATAAATTTAGAAAATTTACCTTATATAAACAGTGTAATTTTTACTGAGGGGGTTCGGGTGAACCCCTTGGAGACCACGTGGGTCCTCCCTTGTTGGTAAGATTATAAGTTGGATTACTAAATTCTGGAAGAGGCCCCTCTCCAGTTTTCCCCAGTGCTATTTCATATAGTTGACACGTGTCCATTTAATTTTTAATGGACCAGATTAATTCTCTTGATCAAATATCATTAACCATGGTTATTAGTAATTCTCTCTCCTCTCATTCCTTTCTCAATCAGCAAAGAAACACTTCTTCCCCCTCCAAAATTCTCCGAAAAATAGAGCAATCAAACAATTGAAAATTAAATTACATCAATATTTTAATGTTTTTATATTTACATATGAACAACTAGGGAGAGTCTCAAAAGAGAAAGACTGAAATGGAGTGATTAGCCCCAATTAAAGATTACAGTTATAAATACCACAAGAAAACAAGACCCAAAAAATAAATGGAGAATTTCACTAGCAAAAAAAAGTATATGAAAAGATATTTTCCTACCCATTTTTCGTGCCCTTTCCAGATCCTTTAGTTGGCTTTTGCAGAAACTCCAAATTGAAAAAATTGATGTTACAAAGAAGACGACAGAGTTTTGTGGATCACCATTGTGACCGAACCACGCTTCAAAGAAGTAGTCGCATGGGTTGGATTTTTTAAATTTTATAACCCAAGTTCATCCTTTGAATTTTGTCTTCTTTTATCACGGTGTGAAAATAATGGAAAGAAAAAGCGATTTATTGTTAACAAAGCAAATTCTTTACTGATTGAGAAACAGTTTGTTGCAGAATTAAGTGAGAAAGAAAGAGAGGAGAGAGAAAGAGAAATAGTAATAACCATGGTTAATGATATTTGACCAAGAAAATTAATTTAGTCCATTAAAAATTAAATGAACACATGTCAATTGTAACACCCCGACTTTTCTAAACGTCTAAATTAGTTCGTACATTCATGGAAAGACAAAGAGGGTGCGTAATAAATTAAGAATGATGTGGTATGTAATATTTTAAGTGTTCAAGGGTTGTATCTCAAGCTTTGAAGTAAGGTAAGTCGCATAATAAAAGTGGGCGAAAGTTATCGTAAGTTCCTTTTTAAAGATTTCTCTGAAATTTGGGTCAAATGTTTCGGAAGTTTTCTCCCAATATATAATGAGTTATGGGGACCACGACTTATTATATTGAAGGTCTACGAGTCTAGTTTCCAACACATCAAACAGTTTGTTCATACGACTTCAGAATAGAGGGATATTCACGTTTTTGCGAGACTGCGCAAGCAGGCACGTGAGGTGTGTCCCCTAAGTCGGTGGAAGCTTATAAGATATCATCTTCTTCATTTTTCTTCATTCCAAATCGTGAGAAACCCACGAAAATCAGAGAAATACTCCTCAAATCATCCTTGTGTGTTCATGATCTCTTCTTGGCCTCTTATTGAAAATTGCCCTATTTCGCGAGCTTTTCGTTTTGGTATAATTTTCACGGTGAATTGAGCGGTGTAGCTTTGTGGAGGTTGTGGCAGTAGGTTTTTTTTTCCAGTGGAGTGATTGTATTCAAGTGTTCTGGTTGTTTAAAGAAAGGTAGGAATCACCTTTTATCAGTTTACGGATACCTTAGGTCTTGGATTGTAGATTATGATAGGAATCAATATCGATTGTCGAATTATCGTAGTAATTTTTATCCTTAAATATTGATTGATTTTACCTTTTTCTTTAGTGTTGTAGTGGTGTGGACAGAGGTATTTTCAGCATAAATTATAAAGGAAAAGGTACGTTAAGGCTACTCCCTTCGTTCGTCATGTTTCCTTAGAGCTTGCGAGTGATATAATAGGGTAGTTAATGTTAGTTATGTTGTAGATGTAATTGTGAGTGGTTGGCTGATTGAGTGGTTATAAACCCTCATTTTAGGGACTCATAATCTGTTCAGAACAACCCTAAGTTAGGAACGACTTGGACATTATTAATATATATTGTTTATAGCTAAATTGCTTGCCTTCAGCCTATTTAATTGTTTGTTGTCGCCCTTGGGACTATTGTGGTTAGTTGTTGAGCTATAAACTGCCTATGGGGGCTATGATGTTGTCTAATAGGACTATGTTATTGACAAAGAGGGTTATGTGTTGCCCACGGGGTTATATCGATGACAAAGAGTGTTATGTGTTGCCTACGGGGCTATTTTGATGCCAAAGAGGGCTATGTATTGCCTACAGCCCACAAAGCTATGATGTTGTCTAAGAGGGCTATGCACTGCCTACGGGGCTATATCATTACCAAAAAGGGCTATGTGACTTATTACAAAGACAAGGAGCTACCGATAAGGTTATGTAGATTGATTTGGCACCTTCTGGGCTTATGGGGGCCAAAGTATGTGGTATGTTGTTTGTACCTACCGGGCTTATGGTGGCTTGGTTAGGTTGATGTTTAATCATAATTGTATTTTATTAGATTAAGTATTAGGTTGGCATGCTTATCTAAATTTATTTCCTTACCTGATTGCTTTTGGTATATTATAATACTTGCTCATTTAGTCTGTAGCCTTTTATACTCTGTACATTATTTTGTACTGATGCCCCATTGCCTGGGGGCGCTGCATTCATGCATGTAGGTCCTGACAGACGACCGAGTAGACCTCCTCAGTAGCAGGATTGACTTCTATCCGATTGGCTAGCCCTTTTCCTCTGGAGCTGCCAGAGTTTGGAGATTTGTTAGCTTTTGTTGTGTATATTTTTATGGGTAGGCTGGGCCCTGTCCCGCCAATCTTTACTACTCTTTGAGGCTTGCAGACTAGTGTGTGGGGGTGTACATCTAGGTTATGGCCATGCTGGCCTAGTTTTGTTGGTTTACTGAAGCTTGTGAGTTGTTTGATGTATTGTCTTGATATATACCTGCTTCCAGTTTTTGTATAGATATCATGGTGGCCTCGACGGCCCAGTCAGGACTTTTGTGCTAATTGGCTATTTCTTTATATGAACTTTTGGGAGTAGCTGTTTCTTTTATATAAATGTTGACAGGGGACTTACCGGCCGAGGGCTTAGTTTTAAGCCGGGATATACTAGTTTTGTTTTCTTGATTGCGTGTGTCTGTCATGCGCTAGTAGCAAATGGTTCAGCAGGGTCGGCTCGGGCCTGAGTTTTGGCATTAGGAGCCAGTTGCGCCCCTTGAGTTTGGGGAGTGACATCAAGAATACAAGATAGCACTGGGGGAAGCTGGAGAGATCATCACTGGAGAGGAGCCTCATCCCTAAATTCTTATCATATGCTAGTAGAGATTAACTTATCAAGAGTGTATTGTATGCTATTCAAATGTTTTGGTCTCAACAATTTGCCCTTCCCCAAAAATCATTCAAACAGTGAAGGCTATGTGAAGATTTCTATGCAGTGATAATATTGAGACCTCAAGAAAAGCTTTGATTGCATGCGAAAAGCCGTGTAGCCCCAAAGTAAGTGGAGGTCTGAATTTTCTTGACATGCATGGAACAAGGTTGCTAGTGGTAAACTGCTATGAAATTTATGCCAGAAAAAAGACAAGTCATGAATTGCTTGGATTCATTAGCTATTATGGGCAGAACGATGTATGGAACATACAAGCTAAACAAGCTTCCTGGGTGGTACAAAGAATTTTTGAAAGTTGCTAAACATGTACAATAGGTTAGTTATACTAAGACATGTGTAAGAGGCATGAAAAAGTACTCTATTGACAGAAAAAGGTAAAATGGAGAGGGTATAATGAAGATTACTGGTATGGACAAACATTGAAGCTCCTAAATGATTGTAATTAAAGATAGATCAACTAAATGAAATTTGATCAAGTCCCCTACTTGTCCTTTATGTCAGCAGGAGAATGAGGATCTTGATCGCCTATTCTATCGGTGTACATATGCTCCAGAGGTCTAAACTAGTGTATCAACTTAGCAAGGGTTAGTAGATACACTATGAGCTGGACAATATGAGGTTCAATGAGCAATCAAGTTTATGAATGGCAAAAATAGTACAACACTCGTGTATAAATTGACACTGGCTAACACAATTTATTGTTTATGATTAGAGCGCTATAACAGAATCTTCCAGCAGAAGCAGCAACCAGCAAGTTCACTTATCGAACACATTATTCAGAAAATTCACGATAGAGACCGTAAATATTCTCGAATAAATGCTCGAATGCATGATTTGAAAATATATCCATAAGATGTAGCTAGATTAGTTATAATTGTCAAGCTTAGCAAGAATGAAGCTTATGTCCATACTAGTTGATTTTTTCTTGATTTATAACGTTTACTTGATAAATAAAATTTACTTACCAAAAATAATAATAAATTATGTTATTTATTTGTTTATGTTGGAGGTGGAAAAGAGAAGAAATAAAGAGTAAAGGGAGTCCATGATTTGGTCCCATCAATTCCAAGTAACAGCATTGAGTACTAGTCTACTTATACTTGCTTTAAGCCCAGAAATTCTTTTTCATTGTTTTCTCTATGAATGAAGAACTAATATTTTTTTCTCTAAACCCTAACAAGATTTTGATCGATTATGGCTATGGAAGAATCGGCAATTGCCGTAGATTTACTCACCGATTCATCGGCTACATCTCCACCGTCTGATCACACCGATTCTTGTTCTTCACCGTCTGATCTCCCTTCCCCCACCAGACTTAACGCGTTGGCGCCGGCATTCGTTCCGCGAAGCTCATCGTCATCGGCGTCGATTTCTCCTACGCCGTCTCTGACAGATTTGAATCAGGCTGGTTTTCATCCAGTTCGGAACCATTATGTATATACTCCTCAGTTGCAGGTTCAGTATCCATCACCGTATTATGGCGGTGGTGTACAAGAGGTTGGTGGTGGTGGTGCAGCTGATTTAGATCATGCTAGTGCTAGTAAACGTGGAGGGTTAACTGATGAAGCTGCTCTAAAGATTGTTAATCAAGTAAGCATAAAGTTTTATGTATATATTACTCTGATTTTTACTCTTGATGCTTAATCTCTAGTTTAGGAGAAAACTGGATTTGTTCTAAAAGATGAATTATTGAGTATTGGAATGTAGCCGCCTAGATGTAGTGGAGTGGTAGTAGTAGTAGTTCTTGCTGTATTGAGTATTTGTGATCAGTCTTCGTACACTTGACTAATTCCACTTGATACTTGCCACCACTCATGAGCAACTGATGAGATGTGAAGAAATCACATAGTGTTTTTATCTTTGCTGGAATTTGAACTTGAGACCTCATGGTTCTTATTCTACCTCATTGATCACTAGGCCACACCCTTGGGTGCCCTGTATTGTTTCTTATGTTGTGTTTGTTTCTTTCGATTTTTGGTTCTATGCAAATGGTAAATTGAAATTTGGGTGTGTGTTTAGAGTTGCAATGATAGTGTGGATTTTATGTATGATTGAGTAGAAGTGTGCATTACTGATTTATTTCTTCATAATTCCGTTGAGCTTATGGTACTTGCTGTAAGTAGATAACAAACTGATACTGCGATGTACATTCTTAACTTACCGAACTCTTTTGAAGCTCCAAGATAGTGCTGCTAGATTTTAGAAAAGTTTCTATGTGTGTTAAATTGTATAAGAGTAAGACACGGCGTGTTATTTCTTTGTGTATTATACTAATTCCGATGTGTTTCCGTTGTCTGTAGGTGGAGTTCTATTTCAGTGATTTAAATTTGGCAACAACTGATCATTTAATAAAGCATATGCTCAAGGATCAGGAAGGTTACGGTAAGTTGTCCTTTAGCCATTTGTTTGGACGGTGAAAGGCGACAAAATGCGACAAGGGCAGCACTTCATTAATACAAAATAATTATAATATTTAATTGCATATATAAATAATCAAAATCTCAATAGCAATAACAAATTAGCAAATATTTCAATTTAAAAATTGAAAATAGATAGTACATACTAAAAGTCTAGATCTTGAATGAGAAAAATAGAATAAAAGTCAAAACAATGAGAAAACATATAGAGGTAAAAGTAACTCTGAAGTCTGAAGAAGGAGAAGGAAAAAGAAGCAAAGGTAGAAGAAAAGAAGAAACATGTATTGGTTGGACCTTGGAGTCGTCGGAAAAGTCTGGCTGGCCGCCGGAGAAGTCTAGTTGGGTCGACTAGTTGGTGTCGCAGTCTAGGAGTGCAGCTGTGCAAATTTGGAAAGAAAACCCTAAAATAATTTTAACTTTTAAAACCCTAAATTGGTAGTCTTTTTTTTAAAGAAAATACACACCTCTTGCCTTTGTCGCCTTTTGAAGATCGCCTTGCCACAAAGCTAATAGGCGATGAAGGGTCGCCTCGCCTCTCACCATTGGCGACGAGGCGATCGTCTTTCACAACACTGCCTTGAGCCTTGACTTTGTGTGATAAAGGGTGGGGTGGGTGGGTGGGGGTAAGGTCCTTAGCCTTTGTGCTTCGAGTTTCTCCTTGCTAATTTTTGTTTTATAGATATTTGAAGTATTTGTTTCGGATGAGATCTTTCTTAAGACAACCTGGACTTCTTTTCTTTGCTACAGTACCAATATCTGTTGTTGCGTTGTTCAAGAAGATTAAAGCTCTTATACGTAATCATGCACAGCTTGCTCAAGTTCTGCGGAGCTCTACAAAGCTGGTGAGTTTTTCCTTTTCACCTTCCACCCCTTTCCCACCCAAAATTAATCTCGCTGCCTATGTTAAGTATTTTTTTTTTGCTAATCACAAGCTTCCACCATGTAAGTTCCAGCATAATTTCTCTCAAACACATAGCTCTTCGTTAATTTACTCATTTTAATGTATTTCGTTATTTGCTTTTTGTCTTCCTAGGTTGTTAGTGAAGATGGAATGAAGGTTAAACGCAAAATTCCTTTGACCGAAACCGACTTGGAAGAATTGCAAGTAGGTCTCTTTTTGTTTCTAGCTGTGCTGATTTACAACAAACAAAGTTCGATGGAACATTTATTTCCATCTAGTAGTTGATATCAGATATTTATCAGTATTTTGTTGTTCTGGTTCCTGTTTGTCATTTTTAGTCTCGAATAGTGATTGCTGAAAATTTGCCTGAGGATCATTGCCATCAGAATCTCATGAAGATTTTCTCAGCAGTTGGAAGGTAGAATACCTTTTATGGTCTATATGTTCAGAAGATATGCTTAACATAAAATATCATCAGCCTTTCTAAAACTCTTGCTTACTGCATCAGCGTTAAAATGATACGCACCTGCTTACCTCAGTCTTCCAATGGTGGGGCATCTTCAGGATCTAGAACAGCAAAGTCAGATAGTACGCTTCACAGCAACAAGGTAGGCATCAGATGGTGTGATTTACTTGCTGATAGTGCAATATAGTAGTTCATTCATCCGTGTGAAATCTTGAACTCGATGCCTTCGCCCAACTACAGCCAGAATTAACTTAAGAAATGGTTAATGTCATGTTCGAGTTGTTTATATTCTGTTTTTGGTAAATAAAGCTCGACTTTACTACCAATGCGAGTATACAAAGAACAATAACTGGAATCAATTGGTACTGCTACATAGTTCTGTAGTCTTGCATATAAAATAACAAAGGGTCTATATTTGTACTTGGTATAAAGGTATTCCTTTTCTAGAATCTGAATTGAATATCTGAATGCAGTTGCACACATTTGTGGAATACGAAACCGCCGAATTGGCCGAGAGGGCGGTAAGTTAATATAATGTTGTTTCTAGTAACATTTTCAATATCTCCGTCTCTGGCATCCGATAATTTCTTTTGTGATCTTATGTTACAGGTTGTAGAATTAAATGATGATAACTGGAGAAATGCTCTGAAAGTCCGGTTACTTCTCAGAAGCTCAGTGAGTCTTGAACAGTCTTTCCCTTCTCTTTTTAAGGAGCATATTATTCTGTTTTAGTGAAAGAAGAATGAGCATTCAGAACTGATGATTAATGTTACTGGCATCATTTAGATACTCAAGACTACATATTTGTAGTCCAAGTTTGTTCTGAGTGCACCGAGATTTTTGTCAATTATGCATCTAAATAAATTGATTGTTCTGAAGCATTTGAAGGAAAAGAAATAGATTGACAAGGAAACTTTGAATTTATAAGTCATATCTTATTATGTTATTCATTGTTTCCAATCCATCCCTTGCCTTTCCATTCAGAAGCAGTCATTGCTGAAGAATTTCTATGGTTGGATACCGGAATCTCCCTTGGCAGTATTAGGAGTAGCTTTTGGGCTTTACCTATTACCAGATTCAGTGGATCTTACCCAATTTTTTCACTTACTAAAAGAAATAGTTTCTTGACTAATGTTCCAGTTGTGAGATAAGTTCAAATTAAGCCTTCTTGCCATAAATAAATATTACTGGATGTATTTGATTTTCATTTTTTATTACTATCATGCATGTAAGGATTTTGGTTAAACTCACAGGAAAAATCTGGTCAAGCTCAAGGGAAAAAAGCTGGTCATGAAAGTGAAAACTTCAAGGGGGATGATGGTTCTGCATTAGAGGTCAACGAGAAGCTTAATGAAGAGTCGAGCCACCATATTGATGCTAAATCCAATGAGCTTGCAGTAAGTGAATCATCTTTTATTCCTAGAACATGGTGACATATCCAGTTAGTATTTAGTAACTGCACCACATAATCCTGCAGAGACTAGTTTTTAACAAGATTTATACTGTAGTCGGTATTATCATTTTTATTTTACATCTACAGGAGGAGCATGGCAGTGATGGGCAGAGGCGTGGTCGTGGTCAGGGTCGGGGTCGGGGTAAGGGACAGGGTCAGAGACGTGGACGTCCCCAATCTCATCAAAATAATCGTGGAGGTCATCTAGGAGCTCCCATATCAAACGTGAATCGTGGAAGCAATGTGCGAAATACCCTCTCAAATATCAATCGTGCTGGTGTAGGGCAGCCTGTTCTTGAGCAGTCAGCAGCACCCAAGCAATCTTCTGTACCTCGTATGCCAGATGGCACTAAGGGATTCTCCATGGGCCGAGGGAAATCGATGGCTATTATAACTATGTGATAACTTCCTACTTACCTGAAATTGGTGTGGATGAGAGGGGATATATCTTGTTGGTGTGATGAAATACGCTATGGTTGATTTGGCCGTTTGAGTTACTAAATCAAATGAACGTTGTAAGAAAGCTGCACCAGAGATGTTTGGATGTAAAAATGCAAACAGTACAGGATATTAACAAAAGGCTTATATAGAAAAACTTGAGAATTATACAGCTCTAATTTTCTCCAGCTTTAACTCTTTGTATGATACATTAGACACTAGTCAATCAGGCAATATACATTGCTTCTTTAGGCCCTTTTTTTGGGTACATTTTTAGGCCTGTGTAAAAATAAATGAGGCATATTGCACTATAGCACTGGTGCTACTTGTCAAGTGAGAGTATGTGGCCTAATCACCTTGCTCTTATAGAAAGAAAATATTGGCACCCAAATCAAGCCAAACAATTGGAAGACCACCTACCATAATGCATATGTGCATTAATAAATGAGCCCAAGTGTAAAAATATAGAGCTAAAAATACAAAGGGTAAAGGGTCAAATATGCCCCTAAACTATTCGAAAAGGTCTAGATATAACCCTCCGTTTTAAAAGTTTGGCTCACTCATGTCCTCGCCGTCCAACTTTTGGTCTAAATATGCCCTTATGGGCGTTAGTTGGCCTGCTGGACATATCCAGCTCATTTTTCATTTCTTTAAATGTCACATGGAATTGCCATGTCATTTTAACTTTTACCACATGACATTTATATGAAAATGGAAAGGAATCAATTATGCTCCTAAAAAAATCGAGCCCATAAACACCTAATCCGACCCATAAATCAACCCCCTTTTTAAAAAAACTACCCGACCCATTTTCAACAATTTTATTTAAATAATTTTTTTTTCGATAAATCCCAAAAATTAGTAATTGATTAATAAAAAATATAAAATTAACGCCAAAAATTCACAAATAAATACTGTAACCTTAAATTCAACAATTACAACAATTTTTTTAAATTTTTATTTTTTTTCGGTAAATCCCAAAAATGAGTAATTGATTAATAAAATATATGAAAAATATATAAAATTAACGCCAAAAAATCACAAACAAATATATTAACCTTAAATTCAAAAATTTCAACAATTCTTTTTAATTTTTATTTTTTTCGGCAAATTTCGAAAAAGAGTAATTTATTAAAAAAATAAAAATAAAAAATAATTGTTGAAATTTTTGAATTTAAGGTTACTATTTATTTGTGATTTTTTGGCGTTAATTTTATATTTTTTTCATATTTTTTATTAATCAATTACTCATTTTCGGGATTTACCGAAAAAAATAAATTTTTTAAAAAATTGTTGAAATTGTTGAATTTAAGGTTACAATATTTATTGTGGATTTTTGGCATTAATTTTATATTTTTTTCATATTTTTTATTAATCAATTACTAATTTTCGGTATTTATCGCAAAAAATAAAAATTTAAACAAAATTGTTGAAAATGGGTTGGGTAGTTTATTTAAAAGGGGGGTTGATTTATGGGTCAAATTAGGTGTTTATGGGTTCGAATTTTTTAAGGGTATAATTGATCCATTTCCATTTTCATATAAATGTCATGTGGTAAAGTCAAAATGACATGGCAATTCCATGTGACATTTAAAGAAATGAAAAATGAGTTGGATATGTCCAGCATGCCAACTAACTCCCATAAGGGCATATTTAGACCAAAAGTTGGACGGTGAGGGCATGAGTGTGCCAAACTTTAAACTGAGGGTATATCTAGACATTTTCGAATAGTTTAGACTTTAGGGGCATATTTGACCCTTTACCCAAAATACAAATTTCAGGTCTTGATTATGTTTCCTCATTGGAAATTAACTTTCATATCATTTTTTCTTTGCCACTTGCATGTATATAGTGCTCTTAGATACGTGCATCTAGGATGCATAAGCATCAAATTAGGTGTAATTTATTTTAGATACATTATATCCAAAAGTGGTTTGCATGTATACGGATATACACAGATTCTCTTGCTCGCCTCTCTCCCTATGTATCTGCTATCAAGGATACATATATCTAGTCTAGTATAAAAAATGCACTAATACATTCGGCATGTATCCATGCAGAGCGAGAGCAGAAAAAGAGGGAAAGAAGAAAGATTGGAGAGAGCGGGAGAAAGAAGGAGAGAGCGAGGGGATGGTGTATCTGACTTAAAATCTGATATGAAATTATTAATTAGTGAGACATGTAATAGTTTTAAAATAGAGAAGACTAGTTTATATATGATAGAAATTGTATAGTTTTTTCATACATATTAGCTTTAATTTTGAGCCGTCATTTATTTCAGTTTGGTTTGGTTTCACATTTTCGCCAAATCGAAAACCGAAAAACCGAACCGAAACTTGCAAACCGAACCGAACCGACCGAACGCCCAGCCCTAGGGACAAGACACTCATTTGGGAACAATTTTGGCATACTTAACTGGAATTAAAATTCATTTTGACTTAAGATTTTTTTATCTGAATAATGACCTTGTTAAGGCCAAATTTTAAACATTTTTGTCTAAGTTTGGTATGACTTGTCAAGGTCAATTTAGAACCTTCTCTACTGAAGTTATTAACTTGATAAAGTCATATTTCATATCGTTTTAACTGAAATGACCCTCAGTTTTTAAGAAAATTGTTTGTCTATGAATTTCAAGTGTATTATCTCGTTTGGTCTTTCTCAAAAAGCATTGTCCCTTTTGACCTTTTTACTGTTTAAAAAATAGCTCTTCTGACTTCGGACTCAACTTTATTCTATCCGCTATATATTTTTCTAAGTCTTAATTAATTACAATTATATATATATAGCAAGAGAAGCAAGTTAATATTAGAGATCATCATTTGGTTTCAAAAATTGGATAGCCACAAAACCGTAAAATGATTAAATCTGCTGGAACACAACTACTTCTGATTTTAGTAATTTTCTTAGGGGAATGATTTCTAAGGTGAGAGGGAGGTATATTTGGAAATTAGCTTAAGTAAAAAGTAAACTCCACTTTGCATTAATTTTAATTTCATGAGTCATCCCTATTCACTACTACTTCCTCCGTCTCATTTTATATGTCATTTTTTTACTTTGCACTTGCATTAAGAAATGATGTAACTTTACCCTTCTACCCTTATTTAATTTTTTGGAACTCAAGTTTTCAATCAATGAATATGAATTAATTTATTTTGATTAATTAATTTAACCAATGAACATGAATCATTTACTTAGCTTTTCTAAGTTGGTCAAATGTATATTTTCAAGGCTAATAACTCACAAGGGTAAAAAAGGAAGAATATGGTAATTTATGCATTGATTTTATGAAATGACAAGTATTATGGACCAACTATTTATAGAAATGGATGACATAAAAATGGAACAGAGGGAGTAATACCTTCATAATTAAGGGGTTGTTTGGTCCGAAGATAAGCTATGTTGATATTATTTATTATTATATATTTGATTTATATTTTATTATATTAGAAATAAGGTATTAATTAATTTTAAAATTATTTTATTCTATCATTTATATTTAAGATTATTATCCCATATAAAAAGTAGGGGAAAAGGACAAATATACCCCGAACTATCGTAAATGGTATGCAAATCCCCTCCGTCATACTTTTGGGACATTGGTGCCCCTGCCATCCAAAAACTAGAGCATATATGCCCTTCACTCAAACGGAAGACTAAATAGGGACATGTGGCGCAATCTCATCCGTTGATAAATGTCGGATCAGTGGATAAGATTATGACATGTGTATGTCCATTAGTATAAAGGGTATATATGCTTTAGTTTTGGACGGCAGGGGCACCAATGTCCCAAAAATATGACGGAGGGTATTTGCATACCATTTACGATAGTTCGGGGATATATCCTTATTTATTCCCTGTTGCGTACTTATGCAAGCATTAATAAAGAAGATTTCTTCTCATAACGTATGAACATACTACAAGAAGTGCAATGTATTTCACTCTATAACATTTATAGTTTCTTTGGGGACAGCTAGGTGTAATGAATATGGCTCATGATTTATTCAAAATTGTACCAAAATAGACAAAATTATAGATCCAATTTTTAAAGGTACGAATTAAAAATGCAACAACAAAAAAGACAATCAAATATTCAAACAAAGTGAAGACTGCATGCCATCTCCAAATCAAAAGGTACAACTACTAGTTTGTAGTTTAATTAAGGGAAAAGGCTCAAAAATGTCCTTAACGTATTAGAAATTGTTCAAAAATGCCGTCCTTCCATCTTTTGGTTTAAAAATGCCCTTAACGTTATGTTTAGGTTTAAAAATGCCCTTTAGTTAACAGAAATATGACATGGAATTTAACAAAACAAATGGTCAATTTTCATTGGTCCACGCCAAATAAAAAGCCCTACCCAAATCCGTTTCACAGGCGAAAAATATTAAAGCTAGAAGTCTTGCAGAATGCCTTTTTGGTGAAACTCTATTCTATCAGTTTTCACAAAATCCACAACTATGCTCGTGGAAGTGCTTGAAGCCACTCTTCCCTACTTATTCTTTGCAGAATAAGAGTCAAAACATTGTTTAATAGATTTTCTTTAGCGAAAATAGCAGTCGATATTGCATTATGTCCATCAAAAATCTATTCAAGAGAAGCCAAAATTTAGCAAATTCATACAAGAAAACTGATGTTGTAGCTATATCACAGGCAATTAACAGATTTACTAAAGCATCTGTGATAATGTTACTACGAAAACTAAAAAAGAGGTCAATGAAATCCTCTAATAATCAGGCTTAATCAAGAAATAGTCTTCCCCCCTCTTTGCCAAAGCACCGAAATCGTTTTTTGCTTCATCTACCTAATTTCCGCCTCACTCATTCTTTCACTCTCTGTTCCGACACTACTCAAATTCTAATTCCCCAATTTCGAAAAACAAAACATAGTCCCTCAAGGAACAGGTAAAAGATGCAAAGACTAATCAAAAACGAATTTGGGTTTAGCTAATTGGGTGGGTCTTTTTATTTGGAAAAAAATTATGTGGACCAATGAAAATTGACCATTTGTTTTGTTAAATTCCATGTCATATTTCTGTTAACTTGAGGGTATTTTTGAACCTAAACAAATGTTAAGGGCATTTTTAAACCAATAGGTGGAATGAGGGCATTTTTGAACCATTTCTAATACGTTAAGGGCATTTTTGAGCCTTTTCCCTTTAATTAACTCTTACTAAGCTCTCCCTCTAAACCACATGTCCACATGTCAAATGTTTTTCTAAAATTGATATTTATGTTCTCTTTTTTGTGAGATTAATTTTGGATTGTATATAAATAGTTTTAATAGATATGAAAAATCTATAATTTCAACCCTAACTAACTGTAGTGATAAATTTAGAATTTTTAGAACATGGATGCTCCACTAAAATATCAGAAGGAAAAACATGTATTTAATAGAAATTGATCCATAGTTCTCTAGGTAAATAACTCAATCTTCAACCTTTAACCTTTAACCAACCAAATCGTTTAGTTTTCTTATAGCATGGATGCCAACATATAATATAATACTAATTTTAGAAGAAATGTTTAGATATACAAAATGAACAAATCAGATACGTCTAATCATCAAGTACATATCAGATACATAAAACAAATCAAATACATCCAATCATCCAACGACTTTGGTAATTTTATAATTCAAATGTTCGTTTTCATGGGGCCAACTGTTAAAAATTTGGTATCCAATTCATTTTAATTTATTTGTCGTGCTATTTTTTTTAATCTATTATATATTTAAAAATTGCATTAGAAATATCATAAGTTATTATAATTAACAATTTAAAATATTTTATTATATATTTAAAAATTACGTAATAAGCAATAGAAATCACAATAACTAACAACTTACTTTTATCATCTAGTAAGAGGCTACAAGCACACAACTCTTAAAAGTACCTTATGCATTTGAAATTAAATAAAATGTACTATAAATCACAATAATTAACAACTTAATTTTTTTTTTATAAAAACATATAAAAGATTTAGTTGACTCTCGAAATTCTATCGGTGCCACTTAAATTTGAACAAATGAAATAACATCTATCACTTAAAAATTATGTAATTTGTACTGTAAATCACAATAATTAACAACTGGAAATATTTAAAAATTGTATAAGAAATTTGATTGACTCTTCTTATTCCATATGTGCTACACAGTGTTTTAAAAGGCAAGGGCATGAGATGAGACATTTTATACTGCACGGAACTAGGCGTAAGCCCCGATGCATGGGTGTAAGTCCCACAATGCGTACATCTCATGTATATTCGATTTTACTATGAACATAAATAAAAGTAAAACTTTCAATGATTTTACAAATAAATTTTGATAAATAACCAATAATATAGAAAAAAGTATTATAATTATTATTTGAAAAAGGTATTAGTAACCAACAATATAGAAAAAAAGTATCATAATTACTATTTGAGAAAGGTAACAATTAACAACACAAAAAATGATAATAGTCAAAATAATCTTTAAAATGAAATCATCATCCATCTTCACATTAACTAGTCCTTCTCACCCTCAGGTAATATTTGCATGAATTATTGTGTATATATTTTAAAGAAGAAGAAGGATTAAAAATATAAGAGTAATGACAAAAAATGAATAAAATTGTCTCAGAAACATAGTGCTATGAAAGCTCTATCCTATCAATTTCAGACACAATTATCATAAAAATTATTTATAACAATGTCATTTTCTATGAGTATTTGTTTATACATGTTAGAAAAAATCACTACAACCTAAAAAAATATGATAACTTAAAATATAAATATTATTACATCGATAATAAAAATTATGATTAATTTTTTTAAAAAAAAAAGTTTAACGCCCAGAGCATACATTTTTATGCTCAAGACTTACATTTTTATGCTCGAGGCTTACGCCCCAAATTCTAGGACATATGCCCTATGGATCTACGCCTTCAATTTACGCTCTAGAGGATTTTTTTGGTACTCCCCACTCCAGAGCTCACCCCGACAACGTTTTTGAAAACATTGGTGCTACATAAATTAGATTAGAAGGAGTGACATATATTATTTTAAAATAATCTAAAAAGTACCATAAATTACAATAAATCAACAACTCAAAATTTAAAAATAAATCAAAATTTTAGTTAATTTTCCAAATTCCATCTATATCATATAAATTGGGACATAAAAAGTAACATATATTAAACACGTTTAACATAGTCAAGTATCGGGTCGGGGTGCAGTCTTGTGGTCGGGATCGGGTCTAGAGTCAGGGTCGGGGTCGAGTCTCGGATCAAGTCTCGAGTGAGGTGTTAGGGTCGGGGTTGTGTCTTAGGTTTGGTTGTCGAGGTTGGGTGTTGCGGTCGGATCTTAGGGTCGGGATCGAGTCTCGGGTCAAGGTCAGGATCGGGTCTCGAGTTTGGTGTCGAGTCGGGGTCGGGTCTCAAGTCGGGGTCATAGCGGGTCTCGAATCGGGTGTTAGGTTGAGTTCAGATCGGGTGAGTCTCGGATTTGGGTTAGGTCTCGAGTCGGGATCGACTGTCAGGTGTCGGGTTGAGGTTAGGGTCGGGTCTCAAGTTCGCGTCTCGAGTTTGATTCTCTGGTCGAGTCTCGGCTTAGGTGTCGGGTAAAGGTTGGGTCGAGGTCGTATTGGATTCTAAGTCAAGTTCAGGTTTCGGGTCAGGGTTGGGGTCGGGTTTCAAGTTTGGGTCTCGAGTTGGGTCTCAAGTTCGACTCTCTGGTCGGGTCTCGGGTTAGGTGTCGATCAAGGTCGGGTTGGGGTCGTGTTGGATTCTAAGTGAGGTTTGGGGTCTGGGTCAGGATTAGGGTTGGGGTCAGGTTTTTGGTCGAATGTCGGTATTGGATTCCATTTCAAAAGTTGGATATTCGGGTTAAGAGTCGAGTCTCGAGTTGGGTTTAAGTTTGGGTCTCGGGATAATATTCCAGTTCGAATGTCAGGTCTCTAAAGGGTTAGGTCTTGAGTTTGGTCTTGGGATTATATCTCAATTCGGGTCATGGTCAAGGTCGGGTTCCAGTTCAAATGTCAGGTCCCGTGTCGGGAGTAGGAATCATGTTCCGAATCGGGTGTCGAGATCAGGTACTGAATCGATTATTGGAGTTGATTTTCATATCAGAATCCATTTTTCAAAAAAGTATTTTCTACTCTATAGCCAAAAATAAAAAATATTTTCTAAAAAAATGTTTTTCATTCAACAATCCTACATTAGAAAATATTTTCCGAAACATAGTTTCCACTTACCAACCTGTCACGGCCCGAGCCTAGACCCTGGATGTGGCGGGCACTCAAAAACCATTGCTGGCCTCAAGCGAACCCTTGTCCTGGCTTACTAACTAAGTGGAAGACTTAACTTATCACATACACATTTATGAAGTAACTAGAATGTTATAAAGGAACACTCAACAGACCATTAAGGCAAACTCAAGTCTTTAACATATGAAATGAAAAGTAAAGACAACTGAATTAACAAATTAATTGTTTGTATGTCTATGAAGCCTCTAAACAACTGAGATGGATGTCGGGGCAGGCCCATGACATCCTAATGAACTAATACTAAAACTGAAAGCAATGAAAATGAGTCCTCTAGAATGCAAAGAGGCTCACCAATAGACTTTGAACTGCTCACTGGATCAACGATGTGCCGGATGCTGATCCTAGTTACTTGTGTCTGTATCATATTAAGATACAGACCAATTGGCATCAGTACATTAAATGAACGAGTATGCGAGTTGGAATGATAAATACAACATAAGCTTGAAAAGAATCTGAAAGAAACTAAATAACTTACCTGGCTCAACTCACTCAACATAACTGGCTTATTTCAATATAAAGCAGTTTAAAACAAGTGCAATATAAAGAAAGATGTTTAAAACATGATGTTAACTCTGTGTGTATGCAAAGTTACAAATAACTCTGAGATGTATGTAAAAATACAAAGTACTGTTGTGGGAGTTTCTCTAACCGACAACCATCACTTAAGAGCTCTAGTGATGATACAACGATCTTCCTCACGCTGCCAGCGCATCCTATACCTTGCCACAGGTATAAGACCTGAACTCCTAAGTGGACCCACTAGTCAACGATAAAATGATTCATCTAAAAAGTATGATCCTTTTCTACCCATAATGGCTACATGGTTTATGAGGGCTATGGATTCTCTAAATGCTCCCCCATATCGGTGCTCAATACTACTCCTAAAATATGATACTAGCTCTTTATGTTTAATAACATACTTCTTCTGTGATTTGAGATTAGTGCTCAAAAACTTAGCTCAAAGGCTACCTTGGAAATCAAAGTTTCCCCTCTTGCTTCATTTAGAAACGATTTCTCTTTTCTGAAAACTAGCCTGAAGGCCCTTTGGAAATCGAGGTTTCCTTTCTTATTTAAATGTGAAAACATTTAAAACCCTTTGGGAATACATAGTCCCCATATACTTTTGAAGAAATGAACTTCAAGATTTACTCTTTACTGAACTCAAAACTTAAGTCTTAAAACAAAGTTAAAACGTTTGCAAAAGACTTTTGGAAAACATTAAGAACTTCTCTAGACTTTGATCTTAACTGCTCTTGACTTGACTCTTAACTGGTCCTTGAATTGAATTATGGATTCAAGGATTTTGATTTTGTGATAGGAAGGATCACATGATGTTTAGGAATGATCTTAAATAGCTAAACATGAGAAAAGTCACGAAATCACCGTCTTGGAAAAAGTCCGCGACGCGGAGGTGTTTTAAATAATTACTCGCAAAATTAAATTTTGAGACAGAGGAGTCCGCGTCTTAACCGCGATGCGGAGAAACTTTTTGGTCACTAGGGGAGAAGTTCGCGACGTGGACTTGCGTGCCAGATCACGGTCGACTTTTTCCTTCTCCGTTTTACAGCCCTAATTCGCCTAAACTCGACTATTGATCTCAAATTCATTTTAGATTCCGATACCTAGCATATGGACTCAAGAACCTAACTCAAAACAACTCTATAATTCGACTCAAAGATCTCAGAAACTCCTCAATTCACCCTAATTCAAGAACAACATTCAAATTCAAGAATACATGTCAAGAACATCAAATTTTCAAACTTTTTTAGGACGAATTTCGCTGAACTAAACATGTTTGGCACGTGGGTGAATGAATCCAACACTATGAACGATTCACATACCTTGTATGATGAATTCCTTGGCGAATCCACAACCAAAATCGAACGTTCTTGGTGAACCTTGAGTTTTTCTTCTCCTTTGTCCTCTTTTCTCTTTTCTCCAAGCCCTAGCGTGAGTTTCCAATTGACTAAACTGATCTCATTCTGATTTGAAATGAACTAAAACGAACTAAATTAATTTGATAAGGAAAGGACTGAAATACCCTTCAAAAATCCGGATTGGACATTTTCTTATTTGAACAGCCTAATTTCGAATTGGTGTAACTCACACATTCGAACTCAGAATCGCGCAAACTCAGCAGAGTTGGAAAGATCATTCCAAGATCTTTCCTACTATATCTAGAAGTACCTCTAAATCATCCTGAGCTAGAAGTGATGGCTGTTTGAAATTGGCCAAAACTCAACTTTTTCCTAACTTAAACAAATTTCCAGATTTTTATTATTTCCATAAATTGAATATTTCCAGTTCTTAGCTTCTTCCTAGCCATTTCAAATTGCGAGATGTTACAATATCTCCCCCTAGGGAACATTCGTCCTCGAATGAGATTACTCTTACTAGGCTAAGGGTGTAACATGCAACATTCAGTTCCAACACCCACAAGCAAATGCAGAACAACATGCCAACTTATAAATAAATACTAAGAAAGGATTAGTACCTTGATCTGGAATTTCTCTGGGTTCGAAGAGATATGGATAACTCTTCTTCATACTATTACACCAATAGACTTCTCTCAAGACACGGTACATCTTGGTGGAACTTGGATAAATGGAATATCTAGAGCTATGAGCTTCTTCCATGATCCTCTCTTGGGTTCCATCCACCATTGGTACACACAACCTACCTTGATGTCTCAACACACCATATCCCCCTTGTTCAAAAGCTAATACTTTTTGCTTATAAACATTTACCTTCAATTCAAGCAAGATAGGGTCTTGGTCTTGCTCGCCTTTTACTTCTGACACTAATGATGATTCAACCTCACCACTACTCCTCCTTCTGTGGAATCTATTAGTCGAACTCCTAGTCGTGCAAGTCTATGCACCTCTTTTGCTAACTCTTTCTTATCTTTCTCAAAATGGGTGGTACTACCCATAGACAACATGCTTAAAGCATCAGCAACAACATTAGCCTTACCTGGGTGATAAAGAATACTTATGTCATAATCTTTGAGTAACTCTAACCACCTTCTCAGTCTGAGATTAAGCTCTTTCTAACTAACCACATACCGAAGACTTGTGATCAGTGAACACATCCACATAAACACCATAAAGATAATGGCGCCATATTTTCAAAGCAAATACTACAGTAACCAACTCTAAGTCATGGGTTGGGTAATTTTTCTCATGAACTTTCAACTGTCTGGAGGCATAAGTTATAACCTTGTCATTCTGCATTAACACACAACCCAAACCAACTCTAGACGTATCATAATACACCACGAAACCTTGCGTACCTTCTGGTAAGGTCAATACTAGGGTAGTAGTTAACCTCATTTTCAATTCATGAAAGTTTTTCTCACAAGCTCCAGATCATTGAAACTTAACTGTTTTCTTAGTCAATTTGGTCAAAGGGGATGAAATAGACGAGAACCCTTCTACGAACCTCCTATAATAGCCAGCCAAACCCAAGAAACTCCTAATATCAGTTGGAGATGTGGGTCTAGGCCAACTTTGCATTGCCTTTATCTTCTAAGTATCAACTCTAATTCCATCACCGGAAACTATATGGCCCAAGAATGCCACCGACTCAAGCCAAAACTCACATTTTGAGAACTTAGCATACAACTCCTCATCTTTCAAAGTCTGAAGAACTATTCTGAGATGGCTAGCTTGATCTTCTTCATTCCTTGAATAGATTATTATGTCATCAATGAAGACAATAACAAACATATCTAAATAAGGTTTGAAAACCCTATTCATAAGGTCTATAAACGCTGCAGGTGCATTGGTCAAACCGAACGACATGACCAAAAACTCATAGTGACCATAACGGGTCCTGAATGTTGTCTTTGGAATATCACACTCTCTTACCTTCAACTGATGGTAGCCAGATCTGAGGTCAATCTTAGAAAAACAAGAAGCACCCTGAAGTTGATCGAATAAATCATCAATCATTGGAAGAGGATACTTGTTCTTGATGGTAACCTTGTTCAACTGACGGTAATCTATACACATCCTAAGGGAACCATCTTTCTTTCTCACAAATAAGATCGGAGCGCCCCAATGTGAGACACTTGATCGAATAAAGCCCATATCTAAGAGATCCTTTAACTGTTCTTTAAGTTATTTCAACTTTGTTGGTGCCATTTTATATGGCAGAATAGAGATAGACGGGTATCTGGAAAAACATCTATACCGAAGTCTATCTCTCTCTCAGGAGAGACTCTGGGTTGATCATCTGGAAAGACTTCTGGAAACTCTCTTACTACTGAAACTGACTGAATATGAGGTATCTCAATACTAGAGTCATTAACTCGGACTAAGTGATAGACACACCCCTTAGAAACTAACTTTCTTGCCTTAAGGTACGAAATGAAACGACCCTTAGGCACTGCTGAACTGTTTTTCCACTCTAAGACTGGCTTATTTGGAAACTGAAACTTGACAACTCGAGTTCTATAATCAACTGAGGCATAACAGGCATGCAGCCAGTCCATACCAAGATTGACATCAAAATCTACCATGTATAACTCAATTAAATCAGCCATGGTACTCTTGTGATTGACAGAAACGGGACAATCACGATAAACTCTTTCTGCTAGAATGTACTCACCAACAGGTGTAGAAACACTGAATGGTTCACTAAGTTGCTCAGGAATAACATCAAAATTCATAGCAACATAAGGAGTTACAAAAGACAAACTAGCTTCTGGACCTAGCAAAGCATAAATAGTAAAGTCAAAGACTTGGATCATACTAGTTGACAACATCTAGCGAATCCTCTTGGTCTTGGCGACTGTTGATATCATATAAGCGGTTCGTTTCTGTCACGACCCAAGCCTAGGGCCTAGACGTGACCGGCGAATGGGGAACCCGAAGGAACCCCAAACAAGCCTCATAGCGTATCATTACACATCCTTGGTCGCGGAAGCAATTAAAATGACCATAAGCGATAAGCATAATCAAGGGGGAAATCGGGACTAAGGGAGCAAGAGAAACAAAAAAAAAGGAATGATACATAAATACCATAGATGAGTCAAGCTCAAGCATAATACACAACTTGTCCAACACCACCTCTAAACATAGGTACTTTAGCGGGGGCCAAGACAAACAACTAGGCTCACCCTCATAGTCAAAACATAACTAAAAAGGAAAAAGTCTTATACATAGCAAAAGATCATAAGCAACGTCCCCGGAATGGAGGACTCACCAATAACCTTGATAGAAAATCGTATTAGCCACGCAGAAGAGGAGGGTCAAGCGGTGCTCCGGTCCCTACATGGTGACATCATGTAGGAATAGAGTATGCGTTAGTACGTTTGAATGTACTAAGTATATGGGATGCAATGCAATGCAACAAGGGATGGACATCATAGGCAAAATGCATAATCATACCCGATAGATAGCACATTAATGAAATGATATATATAATGACGTTTACAAAAAATCATATTTAGTGGGACGTAGTACATGTGTGGTGAGTGACAATCAATATAATACTTTCCAAGGCCTACCATCCCCTTGGAGAGGCGAAAGAGGTACAAACCCCTCAATGTGGTTACCCGGGCCTACCACCCCCCGAGCTAGGGACCAAGGTACAAACCCCTCGATATGGTTATACGGGCCTACTACCCCCCGTACTAGGCTTGGTCGACTCACAACACATATATAGAGAAAATCATATATATGTGTCCATTTCATCATCATTTCAATAATTATATAACCATTCGATTCATAAGACGTACATTGGACCTTCCATTTCCTAAGAATACTATAAATGGCATTTTATCAAACACATAATGGGCTATTGTTCATGTCAATGAAATCATGTACTTCAAGAGTACTAAGTCCAACCAATTTCAAAATCCATATAAAACAGCCCACCAACAACATACATATATATATACATATATAACAACCTTCATAATTTGATCATTGAGGCATGAAAACCATAAACATCATATAATCATTCCATTTCATGATAATATACAAAAATAGACCATAATAGGATGTGTAGTAGTAATTCCATAATTCAAGAGTTCATAAATGATCATAAGGACCCATAAACTTGAAGTAAAAATAGAGGATAAATGGTTGGACTTGTGGAAAGGAAGGTTTCCACAATCAACCCACATACCTCAACTTTGGAGAATTCTTGATGAAGATTGGAATGGAGAATTGCTTGAGATTGAATCTTGAATCCGGAATTAAAGCTTGGGATCCTTGAATTTGGTTGATGATCTTGGTGGAATTTTTGGAGAGGGTTTAGAGAGAGTTTTTGGATGTTTTGAAGTTAAATGACTAAGTATGGATATGTTTCCCTGTGTGTTAAGAGATATGCCCCTTTAAAGTTGACCCTCCAAATAGCATTTTTTGCGATTTTTGAATTTTGATACGGTTGCTCTAAAATTCGGGTTAGACCCATTTCCCAATCAATTTGACCCCCTGAATAAGAATATGAAGTCTAATTTCCGAAATCATGCACGGATTTTGAGATATAAGGAAATTACAATTATAGGTGTTTCCGAAGCACATTTTCGGGCATTTTTGGGGTCGTTTCAGTTTCCCAGCCAGTACCTGAAGTAGCTCCTCGAGGTGCAGCTTTGTCTGGTGGATCAACTGAAGAAAGCTGGGCCCTATTGCCCCTATTACCATTACCTTGCATGTTCTCAGGACACTCCCTCATAAAATGACCGCTTTGACCGCACTTGAAACAACCAGTAGAGCCCTCATGACAAATACCTGTGTGGTTTCTGCCACACTTAGCACATGCAGGAGGCTTACTACCCATTTGTACCATACTACCTTGAGAATAAGCAGGTTTAGCTCTGAAACTCTGACTATTGTACTCACTTTTGTTCTTAGGTGCAGGTACACTAGCAGATGATGGGGCAGGTACCTTTTGTTTCTGTTGGGAGGAAGACCAGTTCGCACTACTCTTTTGCTGCCTGAACTCGTTCCCTATTGTCTTAGCCCTCTTATTCTTAAACTTTTCTTTATCCTTTAGCTTATCCTTCTCAACTTGTTGCACATGGATCATTAGCCTTGCAATGTCCATATCCCCTGTCAACATCGCTGCCTTGCCTTCCTTGCTTGACTGACGAGACAACCTAGTAACAAATAAACTAATCTTGCTCCTTATGTCAGCAACCATCTCCGGGGCATAGCGGGAAAGTTGTGCGAACTTCAAACTGTACTCATGAACACTCATAGACTCCGGATTAAGGGTGAGAAACTCTCTTATCTTTGCGTCTCGCAACTCACGGGGAAAGAAACGTCCCATGAGAGCACTCTCAAGCACAGCCCAACTTACTATTAGCGCATCCTCAGCCCTATTCTTTTTCCATTTGTCGAACCAGACTCTAGCGATACCCTTCATTTGGTATGCGGCTAGTTCCACCCTCTCATCATCTACAACATGCATAATCTCAAAAAATTTCTGAAGCTCTTCAACAAAGTTCTCTGGATCCTCTGTGACACTTGAACCTGTGAAGCTTGGTGGGTTCATCCTTAAAAACTCACGGATCGTTGAAGTATCAGCAACTTCCTATCGATTATCTCTTTGTCCATATTGATGGGTCACAACTTGACATAACATCAGGATAACTTTACCGAATTCAGCATTAGTGACCTCTCCTTGGGGTTGCACTTCAGGTGCATTAGGTACCCCTTGTTCCTCGACATTTCTCCTAGCAGGACGACCTCTGACTGCTCTTCGTGAAGGCATGATTATCTAAAAACACGCGCAAGCACGAATTAGAGGGAAACTTTTTAGAGATCAAACTCTAATGCACAAAATGAGTGTGAAAGAAGTGAGAATTTTCCTAAGTGTTGCAGCCTCCTAATTATAGTTATGGTTCGCTTCACACCGATAACTAGAACTCTACAGACACGGCTTCATAGACTCTCTAGGACTCTTGAACTCTGTGCTCTGATACCAAGTTGTCATGCCCCGAGCCTACATCCTGGACGTAGCTGGCACTCGAAGACCATTGTTTACCTCAAGTGAACCTTTGGCCTGGCTTACTAACTCAGCGGAAGACTTAACTCATCACATACACATTTATGAAGTAACAAGAATGTTATAAAGGAACACTTCACTGGCCATTAAGACAAACTCAAGTCTTTAACATATGAAATGAAAAGTAAAGACAACTGAATTAACTAATTAATTGTTTGTATGTCTATGAAGCCTCTAAACAACTGAGATGGATGTCGGGACAGGCACATGACATCCTAATGGAACTAATACTAAAACTGAAAGCAATGAAAAGGAGTCCTCTGGAATGCAAAGAGGCTCACCAATAGACTCTGAACTGCTCACTAGATCAACGATGTGCCGGATGCCGATCCTAGTTACATGTGTCTGTATCATAATAAGATGGAGACCAATTGGCATTAGTACATTGAATGAACGAGTATGCGAGTTGGAATGCTAAATACAACATAGGCTTGAAAAGAATCTGAAAGAAACTGAATAACTTACCTGGCTCAACTCACTCAACATAACTGACTTATTTCAATATAAAGCAGTATAAAACAAGTGTAATATAAAGAAAGATGTTTAAAACATGATATCAACTCTGTGTGTATGCAAAGATACAAATAACTCTGAGATGTATGTAAAAATACAAAGTACTGTTGTGGGAGTTTCTCTAACCGACAACCATCACTTAAGAGCTATAGTGATGATACGACGATCTTCCTCACGCTGCCAGCGCATCCTATACCTTGCCACAGGTATAAGACCTGAACTCCTAAGTGGACCCACTAGTCAACGATAAAATGATTCATCTAAAAAGTATGTCCCTTTTCTACCCATAATGGCTACATGGTTTATAGGGGTTGTGGGTTCTCTAAATGCTCCCCATATCGGTGCTCAATACTACTCCCAAAATATGATACTAGCTCTTTATGTTTAAAAACATACTTCTTCTGTGATTTGAGATTAGTGCTCAAAAACTTAGCTCAAAGGCTACCTTGGAAATCAAAGTTTCCCCTTTTGCTTCATTTAGAAAGCGATTTCTCTTTTATGAAAACTAGCCTGAAGGCCCTTTGGAAATCAAGGTTTCCTTTCTTGTTTAAATGTGAAAACATTTAAAACCCTTTGG
>NW_006239055.1:817889-829372 GCF_000226075.1 Solanum tuberosum
CTTTACTCTTTACTCAACTTGAACTTTAAGTCTTAAAACAAAGTTAAACATTTGAAAAAAAAAGACTTTTGAAAAACTTTTAAGAACTTATCTTTACTTGACTCTTGACTTTGATCTTAACTGCTCTTGACTTGACTTTTAACTGGTCCTTGAATTGAATTATGGATTCAAGGATTAAGATTTGTGATTGGAAAGATCTCATGATGTTTAGGAATGAATTTAGATCGCTAAACATGAGAAAAGTCACGAAATCACCGTCTTGGAACAAGTCCGCGACGCGGAGGTGTTCGAAATAATTACTCGCAAAATTAAATTTTGAGACAGAGGAGTTCGCGTCTTAACCGCGACGCGGAGAAATTTTTTGTTCACTGGGGGAGCAAGTCCGCGACGCGGACTTGCGTGCCAGATCACGATCGACTTTTTCCTTCTCCGTTTTACAGCCCCAATTCGCCTAAACTCGACTATTGATCTCAAATTCATTTTAGATTCCGATACCCAGCATATGGACTCAAGAACCTAACTCAAAACAACTCTATAATTCGACTCAAAGATCTCATAAACTCTTCAATTCACCCCAATTCAAGAACAATATTCAAATTCAAGAATACATGTCAAGAACATCAACTTTTCAAACTCTTTTTAGGACGAATTTCGCTGAACTAAACATGTTTGGCGCGTGGGTGAATGAACCCAACGCTATGAAAGACTCACATACCTTGTATGATGAATTCCTTGGTGAATCCACAACCAAAATCGATCATTTTTGGCGAACCTTGAGCTTTTCTTCTCCTTTCTCCTCTTTTCTCTTTTCTCCAAGCCCTAGCGTGAATTTCCAATTGACTAAACTGATCTCATTTTGATTTGACCCTTAATTAATTCACTAAAACAAACTAAATTAATTGGATAAGGAAATGACTGAAATACCCTTCAAAATTCCGGATTGGACATTTCCTTATTTGAACAGCCCAACTTCGAATGGGCGTAACTCACTCATACGGACTTGGAATCGCGTAAACTCAGCGGCGTTGGAAAGATCATTCCAAGATCTTTCCTACTATATCTAGAAGTACCTCTAAATCATCCTGAGCTAGAAGTTATGACTATTTGAAGTTGGCCAAAACTCAACTTTTTCCTAACTTAAACAAATTTCCAGATTTTTATTATTTCCAAAAATTGAATATTTCCCATTCTTAGCTTCTTCCTAGCCATTTCAAAATGCGAGATGTTACACAACCAAATGAGAAAATAAGTTAGGTTCGAAAATATTTTTCATTTACCAATCATGCACTAGAAAGTAGTTTTCGAAAAATACTTTTCATGGAAAACATTTTTTTATTACCAAACACACCCATAGGGTGGCTACAATCTCATCTACTCCTCTTGTAGTCATCAATCACCATTAATATCTCTTCCTCACCTTTTCCCCCCTCTGTTTAAAGTTTAAACTTCAATCCCTTTCCTTTTTGTTCCTTTTCATAGTAGATACATCCAATCCAAGCAATTTGGTGAAAGCAATAAAATTCTCTACTTTGTAAACATCACAGTTCCAAAGAGTGAGGAGAAATGGCAACTACGGCATTTGTAGAATTCAGTGTTGTTGTTCGTCCTCAATCAAATTTCGTAAATACTCCATACTTGCAGCAGCTTCATAGTCATCGTCCCTTCTTATCCCTAAGTATTCCCAAATCAACTGCTGCTCTCTCATTCACTCAATCTCAAGGTTAGTACCATTTTTTTAAAAAAAAATTCCATTTTTTGGGGTTGTTTCAAATTGGTGAATTTGTTTGCTCAATTGATTAGGGTTTGGATGTGCAATTGAGAGACAACAATGTGACCGTGGGGATTTTGTTCAAACATCAGCTGTTCGGGAGTTGGCTGGTTCTCTTATTTCTGCTCAGGGACATCGGTTTGCTATTGTGAGTGTGTTTCTCTTTTTACCCTGTATTTGTTCTCCATTACTATCCTCTGTTTCAATTTGTTTGTCTGGTTTTGACTTGCACAGAGTTTAAGAAAGTAAAAGAAATCTTTGAGTCTTGTGATCAAGTATGTAATGTGAAAAGTTGAAATTAAATAGTTGCCAAAAAGAGGAAAGAAACATTCTTTTGTAAATGGAATAAAAAAGAAAGTAGGAATGGAGGGAGAATTACCTATTGGTTAGGCTGCTTACAGTTGGGATCAAAAAACACCAAATTTGATGACTTATGAAGGGGAAAACAAAGTAAAATCATGCTATTGGAGATGTCATGTCGGAAAGGCTCTTATTCGTTCCTTGCGCTTAGCGGGAGCTTAGTGCACCAGATTGACCTTTTTATTACATATCTGATTTTCTTTGGTTACTCTCCCAATAGTTGCTTGCTTATTGTTACATTTTAGTAATCTCTTCGTATCTTTTTACCCTACTATTTCCTCTTTGACCGGACGGAAAAGATTGATGCTTTCCTGGATTTGGAAACTATTTAATTCTTCCATTCTTATTCTACCATCATCATGACTCACAATGCAAACATAAATTCAGCTTTTTTTGAGAAAAAGCTATCCTCTTTTGAAAGGATGTTGTGGTGATTGAAAAATGGATGGCAAATGAAATCGTTAGAATACAAAAGAAAGGATTAAAAAATAAAAAAAGATGAACAATGAGTTGGATGTAAAAAAGTCCTCCATTTGTGACGCTCTTTCCTTTTTCGTATGTTTAAAAAATGACCTATTTAATTTCTAACTTTCCGTCTTTTATCCTTGATATCCTGATTTTATTGCCACATAAATTTCATGGATTATTTTAAGACCTCTAAACGTTTTCTTTTTCTTAAACTCCATGACCAGTAAAACAATTTACAAAATGAAACAGAGGAAGTAACTTTGTTAGTAGGATATTTTGGCATTTTTATGTTTATTTAGCTTATGTGTCAAAGGTCTTTCTTTTCTTTCCTTAAACTCTGTGTCCCATCAACACTGCCAGAAAAATTGGGTCTCAGGGGGTATTTTATTAATGTAAGGATCTTTAACAGCGAGAATAGATTATATCATAGGTGAAGGTATAGTCAATATAGCTATAAATTGCCATCCATTTATTCTCTAGAAAGGATTTCAAGATGTTGGCCATTTTGTCTCAAACATTTGGAATTTTATCTCTCTGCATGATTGTAGCAAGCTAATGAACTTATTCTGTTGCTCTTTCGTGTGTTTGGTTTGACTTAAAGTCATATTGCTGTTGACTTTGTTATAGCTTCAATATTTCAACTTCTGTTGGTTCTTTTCTGTATTATTGAAAATTGATTGCCCTTTTTGGTTCTAAAGGTGGTGGCACGTTTTAATGATCTGATCACCAAGAAGCTTTTGGAGGGAGCTTTGAACACTTTCAAGAGTTACTCAGTTAGAGAAGAAGACATTGATGTATGTGTCTTTTGTTCTTGCTACCGTCTCAAAAAATTATATGATTAATTGATTATAACATGTAGACCGAGGCACTGTTAGATAATAAATTCTTCATGAATTATGTCTATGTATTTTGGTCTTGCTTCTCCGTTATTTCTGGTCCATCACTCTTTTTAAAACCTTCTGATTATCTTTTCCTTCAATATAAATATGCCGGGAGTGAGGATGAAAGGAAGAAAGTCACTGGTTGAGCTCACATTGAAGATTAATACGTTAGATCAACAATTAAAACTACAGCAAATCCAAAGTGAAGGGGAAAGAAAAACACTGATCACTTTAATATGCCATTAACATTGGTGCATTTGAACATACACCCCCTCAGAAAAAGAAAGTTAAGTTGTGTGGTTCCATGAACTTTTTGTAGTAAATACTTCTTAAGATCCAATCTTCATCATGTAAAACTTTTCCATGATGTGCCATGTTAGAGCATGAATACCAAATATTACTCATTTATAAAGAAAAAAACACGTCATAATGGTATTTTTGTTTTAGAATATGTTGTATCATAGATTTGAGGCAGAGTTTAGGCATGATCAGTAGTGTCTTCCATTTCAAGGCATCATTTGTCTTTTCCTCATAATGTGTTGTGTGCAGGTTGTGTGGGTTCCTGGTAGTTTTGAAATTGGTGTTGTCGCACAGCAACTTGGCAAGTCAAGAAAGTATCAATCAATATTGTGTATCGGTGCTGTGGTGAGCTTCTTTCAGATCTTGACGTTGTTTTGTATACCTTCTTGTTCTGTTCTTGCTTCCTTCAATTGTTTCTTTTGATGGTCCTTTTGGTTATACGACTGTGAAAATATGAGTGTTGCGGATAGTTTTCTTTTAGTTTTTCAGCTCTAGCTTATGTCTTACAGGACTATCAATTTTCATATTGAGCTTGATTCAAATGAATTTCAGAGGTAAACAAATAGGATTGATGAGAACAGTAGTGAATGTGTCCTTTCTTCCTGATGAGAAGATCGTGCTTTGTTACAACCCTTACTCCATCAATGAAAAAATTAATGGAATATGAAACAAAACTCTATCAAGGATGACATATTATAGGACTACTTTTGATACAACAACTATGACGCCTCAGTCCCAAAAAAGTTAGAAATAGATAAGAAAAATAATATATGTAAGAAAGGTATTGAGATTAAATTCCTTATTGAAGTTTATGTTACTTGGATTCATCAAATTGATACTCTTTTGTGGTTTTTGGGTTGTAATGATGTTGGAAATGAAAGATCTATCAGAATCTGCTCTATTTGAATGATATGATTTGTCTTGGCCAGTGTTTTCTGATTTTTTCTTTTTTTAGGATGTATTATCTTTCTAATCAAAAGTATTAGGCGTTCTAATTGAAAAAGATGGCGATATAAAGCTAAGATCAGAATATCAGAGCTAAGACCAACAGAGAAATACCTGCTATGTCAGTAGTTATTCCTATAACTTAAACGATCCATCTTTCTGGTTTTTGTCTCTTATCTAAATCCTGACATGACTAATATTTTCCACAGGTGTTCGGAAGTTAATTTTGTTGCTTCTTGTTTTGTGTGGATTATTATCTTTTAATTTTCTCTTTTTCTGTGTGTTTTGTGGCCAGTAGATTAGAGGTGATACCTCCCATTATGATGCCGTGGTTAATGCTGCCACATCTGGAGTACTTTCAGCAGGTTTAAATTCAGGTAAGTGGCCTATTTTTTGCATTGTCAGTCTCACAGTATTTTCTAATTATATTTTTAAAATTTTGAGCATAATTTTTTGAAAGGTACAATTCTTGAGCATTATTAGCGCTTCCCGTGGTATGCTAATCTCCATGAGATATGGAAATGGCATATCCTAGATATCATGTCCCCCCACAACTGGTCCCTACCCTTATTATTCGTGTTCCTTCACTCCTAGGTGATTCTCTCTCTGTTACTCGGAGCATAATTTGAGTTTCTTATCCTTTCTTTTAAGAGGGTTAACAAACTCCTTCGCATTTGCAATGTAATATGACTTTGGGTGTCCGAGTAAGAGTTGGTAAGTCCGTGTGTATTTATTCTAATGCCATCTGTGTCAAACAGTGAGTTGCAGATTATTTTTCTTTCTCTGGTTTCAAAATTTGGGTCTATGAAAGAGTACCATTTTTTCTTCTTTTTATGTATTGCTTAGTTTTAGTATGAAAAAAGGAATTGAGTATTTTATGAACAGTGGTAAGAGAAAAGTATGTCGTTAACTATTGGAGCGTGTGAACTGTTAAAAATCTAGGAATTTATGTATGACTCTACTTGTCAAGCGAAAAACCACATTGTTTAATTTACTTATTCAGAATTGAGAACCACATGATTCTTGGAAGTTTTAAATGTTGTATTATTAAAGGCGTCAAACAACTTAACATTACAAAATGGTTAGTGTTTCATGGTGTGAGATGTAATGTTTAAGTAATTGTATAACAATAGGGAGTTTTCTGAAAACTTTCAACTTGACCTCTAATACAGTGTATCTATTTCGAGTTACTGTGCTAGCAAGTTCTCATGTGTCAAAAGCACAGAAATCTCACTTTACGCATGAAAATTAAACACAAGAAGGTAAATGGTTGAGTCATCTTAGAGTATTACCGTTTTCCAATTGGTTCACTCCTGTCACACTTAATGTTTTTCCTTCTTCTCTAATCCATTGCAGTACAAGAAGAAAAGATACATCCGCACTTTTGTCACTCTTTGTTAATTATTAGAAGATTGGTCTTTTGTTAAGGACTATAATGCAATAGCCAATTCTACATCTTTATCAAATCCTCTAATAACTACAGCTACTTTAAATTTATAAGCTATTCTATAGTCATTATTAGCTGCTGCCTTTTCAGTTTATTTTTGCATTAGCTGATGAAAATTAAAATCTTCGTAATTTAATGAGTTGCAGGTACTCCTTGCATATTTGGTGTCCTGACATGTGATACCTTGGAACAGGTAATTTTGCTAAGCTATCAGTTCCTTTTTTTCACAAGCATATTAGTAGGATTATATTTATAGTAGCCACTAATTGTTATAGTGATTTTGCAGTAACCTGTCATACCTTTTGTCTTTATTTCAAACTTCAATCAGACAAGTTAAATCCTGGACATAATTACAAGAGATATGACCTTTTACTAATGTTTCCCAACAAACATTTATAGCTTTAACTTTATCAACAGAAAAAATAGATTTAAAGTAAAATACCAAAGCTTGGAGCTTCACCTTTAATCATTTTATTATCACACCTATCTACTGTCTCGCTTATCCTTCTATACTAGTAGTCATAGTATTTCTCATGTAGTTTCTTGTCCTTAAATTCCTGTTACTGTCTATTGTCTCTTGTACTTCAATTATCGCATAACTTTGTTGTAGTTACTGTTCTTTTTTTTTTCAAAATGCTTTGTCATGCTTTCTTTAGTATTTTGTCATGATTTCTTCACTTCTTTTATTTCTTTTTTTGGTATGCTTTGATATGTTATTCCTTTAGCGGAGGGTATATCAGAACAACCTCTCTACCTCCCAAGGTAGGAGGAGTAAGGTTTGTGTGCACTCTACCCTCCTCAAACCGCACTTGTGGGATTACACAGCATATGTCATTGTTGTTGTTGATTGTCACACCTATTGACCAATTGATCTAGAAGACTACGTGGGACATGACTTGACCATGTTCGGCAACCATCTTTCATTTTACCCTCTATATGTGGTACTTTAACGGTTTTATGGTCAGTAGGATATCATATTTCCAACTTTATCTAATATGCACCTTGTTTATCCAAGTAGCCTAAATGTTTTGGGAGGAAAAGAAGTTGAACAAACCTAAGTTCTGCTGCTATTAACTGTTAATTTCTGTGGATCACTATAATAATTTACCGCCTCTTTTATCTATTCATATCTCTACACATTCTTCTTGGCTTGTTGGACTGCTGATCATAACCCATCTAAGTCTCCCCTCCCTGTATTATTCTCTCTATCAGCGTCGTTATGGTGTGTGGTAGTATATCATATGATAGAAATCCTATAATGTTGCAGGCTTTCGACCGTGTTGGTGGGAAGGCTGGGAATAAAGGTGCTGAAGCAGCATTGACAGCCGTAAGTTGCCTGTCTGTAACTGTGTGGCATTTCATATTGTCATTAACAAGTTGTCAATCTTGTCTAATTTTTGCTGAAATTGCCTGCCTTGTTATATGGTGCTTTTAAAAAAGACAAACCCAATGCCAGTTTAACAGGAAACTAGCATGGAAAAAAGTGAAATATCTAGTTAACAATTCTTTTAATATCTTCTGTTCCATGCAAAACTTCAACTTTTAGGTCAGACAGATTTTCAATCGATTTAGTTTGTTAAGGTGTATAATAGTTTGGTAAGTGTAGTTTGAAATTTCCCGAGTTCAAAAAGGAACTCACGATGTGTTCTAGTGATCAATGACGTGGGGTAAAAACCACAAAAGATTAACCCTCAAATCCTAGGGTTCAAATACTAGCAGAGATACCATAAGTCTTGCATAAGTAATGTCGTGTTTGGTAGTTGGAGGTAAGTTATTCATGTATAGTATTAATTCGTGTTTGGTTTGCAATGTAGAAACCCACATAACTAACACATGTATAAGTTATGAGTGAATCTATGTATTATTTTATGCAGGATAGAAGGTCAAATAACTCAACCCTGCATAAAATAATACATGTATTCCTTCATAACTTATCCATCTATTACTAATATCTGCATAACTCTAACCAGCTACCAAACAACCCCTAAGTGATTTCTTCCGATCTACCTAAATCCTTTGTGGGGCATAATTACCTAGTGTTGGTGAGAGGTAGAAGGTACAAGGTGGGTAATTGAGGTGCTCTCAAGTTGGTCCGGACACCACCGTATGTCTAAAAAAATAATGTTCAAAGTTCAGATAGCTTTGGTTTTCTTAGAATTGTAGTTCATTGAGCTTGAAATTTGAACTTATATTGTTTGTGCTAATTTTTTCAGATTGAGATGGCATCTTTGTTTGAGCACCATCTGAAGCCATTACAGTAGGGAAAATACCTTCTTTTTTTGCTGTAACTTTATTGTTGGAAGAAAGTTGTAGTAATTTGGCAATTGTGTTTTTTGAGGAACCAAAATTGTCAAAATTGCTCTAAATTGTTTGCAGGGATAACATTTGTGAACCAAACTGCAGTTGTTCCAATGTTGTATTTTCAAATAATAATAATAATAATAATAATACATCTATTTCTCCGAAATATTAGGAGTTCGGGGAAGGAGAATAAGAGTTAGGACAATTGTTTCAATGGCCAACTTGACCATCACATCCACTCATAGAATTGGGGAGGTGGGCACAATTTGGCCCGTAAATATTATGACAGATTTGCCACAAGTGAGGTCCCTACGAAATATATAAGGATCACCAATATATGAATAACTAATATTCGACCAATCAATATTAATTTTTTTTAGAATTAGTTGTGAACTTTGTGGCTAATCCATCGTTATTTCACTTGTATCTAATAAAAGTTTATCGCTAATTCATCACTAAATAGGATTAGCAGCATATTTTATTGTTTAACTATAAAATTTATTATCAATTAATTCATTTTTCATTCAAACGATTTTTCATCAAACTAGTATTAAATATTTATTCATACGATTTTTCAAAGAGTGATTTTTATTAGTAATTGAAAAGACTAAGAAACTAGAAAATAAGCAAGAAACTTAGAAACTAAATTCAACAAGAGAATGTTTTGTTTAGTTATCCACTTGAATTAACTAATTTGATTTATATGATTTATTGATTGACATAGATTATTATTCATAAGAATCTTGCGAGTTCTTACTCACCTATTCGAGTTAACCTATTACCTATATCTCTATGGAATTAGAATTAACAAGAACCCATTAATAATTCATGTATTATAACCATTCAAGACAATTAGGTTTCCAATCTCAAAAATCATTTCATATATCTATTTAAGGGTTAATACTACGGTTTTTATATGCATTTTTTCTATTACTACTATAAAGTTTTAATTACAAGTATTAACAAATCATTTTAATTTATAAATTAATTAATTATATTTATAAATTAATTAATTTATATAATGTTAATAGGTGAAAGAAAGAAATTATGAGACAGAATAAGTTTATAATTATCAATTATACCTTTTAAGGGATTTCTTTTAACACATCACACACCACACCCCACGCCCACATACCCATGTCGGTTTCTCTTTCCACCCATGCCAGTTTCTCTTCCTCTTCTAACTTTTCCATTCTTCTTCTTCTCCATTCAAACGTAAACTGCCACAAAGTTGAGTTTATGAACGATGTACCTCAACAAGATCCAAGATCAAAGTATGTATTCCTATCTTATTGTAATTTGTTCATAATAATTAATTCACTTTCTTTTTCAAAATAATTTTTTTCAATGTTTTTTCAGTGCTTGTGGACTATACGCATGTCTATTTGCTAAAAATATTAGCAATGGAGTTTTTGATATGGGTTACATTGACATCGATGCAACATACCATCGTCAAAGATATGTCACAATCATATGACAATATGGAAAAAACAAGAATGTTGATGGCACAACTAATGAGAGCGAAATAATTGACACTATTGCTAGCAAATATGGTGGACCGGACATAGGAAAGGAACATGCTCCGAATACTATCAATTATTCTACATCAAGACCAATGAGATCAGTTGGAAGATAGATGATTGGCTTAGAATTCCATTCCAAATGATTACCAGCAGTAACCAGTTTTAATTTTTTAGTCTACATTTGAAAAACACTACATACACATAGGAGTAAGTAGTACACATAATAAATGTTCTGAAACCATAATTCTTTAAGTTAAAAGACCCAAAAAAAATCAAACGGATCTGTTTGTCACAATTAAACAACTAAATTAAAATTAAAAGAAATTATGACTAATTTTAGCAGGGTATATCTTCCTGTTGTGTTCCTTCCGACGACATGTGATGCACTTAACTTTATACCTCTTGAATTTCACATCAACAAACTCCTTCCAACGTTCAAGTTATGATCTCCCTATCTTTCTTTTAGAACTAGGCAGCAACAAATTAGACTCCGACACATAACTTGGTATATCCCATGTACTCTCGCATGGGAGAGGTTCAAGAGAAATTGCATATGCGTCCTCAAAAAATTTCAACTATAAAAAGGAGAGCAATAATCTGATTCATGCAGTTTTCTGTACTTAAGACCAAGTCAATTGTAAGCATTCTTTAATTATAAACACTAACCTGATCATTTCTATACCAATATCATACCAAGACTAAACATTGGTTCATACAAAATTCATACCAAGAAGAGTACCAGATTCAAAATAAACACTAACATGAACATTCAAAATAAACACTAACCTGAACATTCAAAATAAACACTAACCTGAACGTTCAAAATAAACACTAACATGAACATTTCTATACACATTTCATACCAACACTAAACATTAGTTCATACAAGAATCATACCAAGAAGTGCACCAAACTTACACAAGTTAATTGTAAAATTATTTAATCATAAATTAACCATATATAAATCAATTCCATTGTGGGTATATGCAAATTCCTATACCAAATTCATGCCAAAAGAAAACAATTCTTATTTAAAATCGAACAATATAAACTAAAAAAATTGTTCAAATAAAAATTGAATACTATTCACTAAATCGAATAAAATTACGTAATTTTATTGATATACACAACTAAAACACATTCGAAATAAACACTAATTTGAACAATTTCAACTATCACCGTGCTTAATCAATATTGATAAGAAGCCCTCCATCACAGAGAAAGATAACGGCGAAACAAGAAAAAAATTGTGAGAGAAGAGAAAATTTTGAGCTATTATTGTTTTGAGCGTTGATAGAGAAAGATACGAATATTGAGTAAAAAATAAGCGATTTATGTTTTGATAGATAATTAACAAGTGAGAGAAAAGGTTAGTACTATTTTGAGCTAAACAAGAAAACAAATATTCTGATTGTTATGACTCTCCTGATTTTACGCCTATTATTAATTATCATTACTATTATTAATTTGTTTGTTAATATATATATATA
>NW_006239055.1:837027-851060 GCF_000226075.1 Solanum tuberosum
TGTACTGCAAGTAACTTTAGACCTTTTGAATTTCACATCAGCAAACTCCTTCCAGCGTTCAAGTTGTGGTCTCTCTATCAGAAGAACACCAATTTCAAATCAATTGTTACTAGTAATTGTGTTTTTGTTATATAAATAGTATACCAAATGCATACAATTTTTTTACCAATTTCATACCAATATTAAACACTAATTCATACAAGATTCATATAAAAAAGAGAACCAAATTCAAACAAGGTAATTGTAAGCATTCTTTAATTATAAACTTTAACCTGATCATTTCTATACCAATATCATACCAAGACTAAGCATTGGTTCATACGAAATTCATACCAAAAGGAGTGCAAATTCAAAATAAACACTAACCTGAACATTTGAAATAAACACATTCGAAATAAACACTAACATGAACATTTCTATACGCATTTCATACCAACACTAAACACTAGTTCATACGAGAATCATACCAAGAAGAGTACCAGATTCAAAGAAGTTAATGATAAAAATTCTTTAATTATAAACTAACAATATATAAATCAATTCCATTGTAGGTATATGCAAATTTCTATACCAAATTCATGTAAAAAATAAACAATTCTTATTTAAAAATTGAATAGTATACATTAAAGGATTTGTTGAAATAAAAATTAATACTATTCACTAAAACACAGACGAAATAAACACTAACTTGTACAATCCATCTACCACCATACTTAATTAATATTGGTAAGAAATCTTCCATCCCAGATAAAGATAATGGCAAAACAAAAAAATCGTGCTAAAAAATAAATTGAGCGACTTTGAGCGTTGATGGAGAAACATACGGATATTGAGTAAAAAATGCTGATTTATGTTTTGATAGACAATTAACATGTGAGAGAAAATGCAATAATTGTTTTGAGTTAAACAAGGAAAATAAAAATTCTGTTTGTTATGACTTTCCTTATTGTATGCCTATTATTAATTATCATTACTATTATTAATATATTTGTTAATTTATATTTAGTCTTTTTTTTACTCTTTTTTTATTCAACAAATATTATAGCCCGTAATTGTTTAATGTTAAAACTTGAAACATAAAGAATAATGTCATAACTAGTAATAATTAGTCTTATATATGTCAATTATAAAATTTTCACTTATTATATTATTATTTCTATTTCATTCTTATTTTCTAATTTCATAATATAATTAATTTTTTTTCAAATAATCACTTTGTATAATTAAACTAATTAAATAAATCGATCCTTCGATCCTTTTTGGGGTGTGGTTTGGTTTAGATATTTAAAAACCACACAATATTTGATTTAGTTTTGATTTTAAAAAAAAATAGAACCAAACAGACAAATATACATATACTATTTGAATTGACCAACATGCCCCTCATTAAGTTTATCCAAGATTTTGCTAGTTAGACTTTGCTTCTTTATTCAACATTAGTAATTTCTTATAATAAACTTTTCTGTACTAACAAAACTAAAACTTCTCAGTATTAGTTGTAAAGCTAATTATGCTAAGACAAACATTATTATAAAAGGAATTAAATAGTTCATCTTTTAATATAATAATAATAATAATAATAATTAGATATAAAATTTCTTAAACTTGCTTGACATAGAATTTATAGAGGGGACAATATAACATAAGACACGAAAGCAGAGATAATGCCTACCTTCATATCCACTCCATTCCCATTTGCCAAAAATATAGAGGCAAAACCTTCATAAGATTCCTTTCAAACTTTCAAATATTCCCAATCACATCATGCTACCCTTCACTCTTCTGACCAAGTGGCGTACTCATAATTTTGTACAAAAATATATTGAAGTAAATAAGCTCGAGCAATCTCTAAAGATTTTAATACTTTACTTATAGTCTCAAATTAATATTTACTTTATATCATTTGCAAATGATGTCAAACCATTATTTATACATACATACATTAGTTATTAATAAGCATTAGTACATCATCGAATATACAATATTATTTCAAATATTATTCCACATCCGATTCTTTCGGTTATTTGTTGTGCAAACAAGAAGTTAAATACGAGGGGAAAAAAATCATAATGAGAAGTATTTATTCTAGGCTCGAACATTGATGTGTATTCATATCATACATTGGTGACATTTTTATTGCTGTGTTTATTCTTTTTTATTTTTTTAAAAGTGAAAGTTGAATGATATTCACTACTACAATATGTCTTTGTCAAAAAGGAAAAATATGGTACCAAATGAATAGCATAACTATCATATGAAGGAGAAAAAAGAAGAAAAAGGTTGAAAATTATATGTTATTTATGTAAAGAGAAGTTTAGAATCAAAGTTAAACATAGAACCAAAGGAAGAAAGAAAAAAACTTAGAAACATTTAGATTTATTTATTCATGATATAACAACATGCTCACTTTAAGCTAAGTAATGAGAGGACAAAATATTTTAATGGGACTTGCTTGTATGGCTAAATATTCCCTTCTTATATTCATGTGACATAACACCAAAAAGGCAAAGTATATAAACCACCAATTAGGTGATTTTGATGCACAAAAAATATTCACTCATGTCTCTTCCTACTTGGTTAAGTCTCAAGATTAAGTCCCCTCATGAGTATAGCTACAAGCCTTCATCTAGGCTCATTCCATCTTCTATTCCACCAAAGTTGAATCTACCATTTACAAATCACTCTGAATGTCCAAACACTCTATGTCCTCCAATAGACCAGGTTTACATGTCGTCCATACTAAAAATATCTATTTCAAAATACTTGTCATTCTCTGTCCATCTACTTTTACTTGTTTGTTCACTATACTAAAAATAGATGTTCACTTTTTCTTGTCCAGTCGAGAAAACCAAGAGATAATTTTATTATTTAGTTCCTTATTTATCCTTATGATTAGAGATGGTCATTTCCCAATGCATTTAACAGAACATTGAGTTTATTATATTCATAGGGTAATATAGTAAAATTATAATTTTATTTATTGCTCCTTAAGGACTGTGTCAAGTCAATACTGGACAAGTAAAAATGAACAGAGGGAAAAAAAATTTCCGTTTTACCCTTATTAGTAATGTGTTCTTGAACTAGAAAGGTGTTCACTATGAAACTTGTCCAAGTCAAATGCAGCATTGAAATGGAGGGGGAAAGTTAGGGGCCATAAAGAGCGAGTTCAGAATTCAACTGTCAAGGCGTCTTTTGGGTTAAAACCCAAGGGACCAAACCCTTAAGGTCCCAAAAGTTAGACGAAGAGCGAGCAATACCTTGACCGTTGAGCCTGGACCAATATATCTTGTTACTATTTTCTACTGATTCTTTACAAACAATACAATGTCAATGTGCCAAGAATCTAAAATGTAGATTTTCATCTTTACCATTGTTGGCAGAATGTTGCAGCAATAGTGTTTGGAGATGGATCAAATTCAAAACTTTATCCATTGACAAAGAGAAGATCAAAAGCTGCACTTCCTATAGCAGGAAACTACAGGCTCATTGATGCAGTTATCAGTAACTGCATCAATAGTAATATCAAGAAGATTTATGCACTTACACAATTTAACTCTGCCTCTCTGAATTCTCACCTTTCAAGAGCTTATTCCTGTGCACACATCGGAAACGAAGCATTAGTTGATGTAATTGCAGCTTATCAGAGTCCTGAAGGCAAGGGCTGGTTTCAGGTAAACAAAAACAGGCAGTTTCAAGCCTTTATAAATGCCTTCTATAGCATTCCTTCTTGAGTAGCTGTTAACACGAATAAGAGCAACACTGTTATATCCAATGTATTCTACGGATAAAGAAGTTGAGAGATTTTGTAGGTTCTTCTCTCCATTAGAACTATAGGACCGTTATGCTTCTCTGTGTTTTCATGTATTCTCAGGGAACTGCTGATGCGATAAGAAGATGTTTGTGGGTACTAGAAGAGTATCCGATTGTTGATTTTCTGGTTCTTCCTGGTTACCATCTTTACAAAATGGATTTCCAGGAACTCTTAAAGGTCCACTGCAACAACAAAGCCGATATAACTGTTGCAGTTTTGAGCAGAAGGACAGATAAAGATATAGAACTTGGTACTTTCCAAGTAAATTCTGAAAATCAAGTCATTTCGTTCAAAGACAATCCGGAGATAAGAGTAGTATGTCTCTTTTTCCTTCTTCTCGTACTTCCAATAGCTTCATTTGTTCCTCATTATGGACTAGCTGAAAACTTTATTTTCAGGTACAAAATTCAGATATTTCTCAAGATTTGTATGCTGGTATGGATATCTATGTTGTTAACAAAGATGCCATGATAAAGCTTCTTACAGAGTATCACCCCATGGCCAATGACTTCAGAAGAGAAGTTGTACCAGGTGCAATTTCCTTAGGAATGAATGTAAGAGTCGTGTATTTCCATATCCGAGCAACTTGTTGCTCTAAGTTGCCATTTTGAACATAAAATTTCTCCATCCTGTTGCGTAAAGATATTCAACATTTTGTCTTCTACTCTTAATTGAACCATTCTTTGGAACAAACAGGTATATGCACACAAATTCAGTGGCTACTGGGAGGACATGAGAAGCATTGAAGCTTACTACCAAGCAAATATGGAAAGCATAAAGAACACAAAGAAGGCATATAGGTCAGTATCTCCAAAAACTAATAAGTCTCAAGAGTAAATCCCTTACATATCACCTAACGGGATTTTCATTTTCGTTAGCAGTTTGTATGACAAAGACTCTCCCCTATACACTTTGCCTCGACACCTGCCTCCAACTCAGATAACTGATGCTGCTATAACAGACTCTGTGATCGGAGACGGATGCTTTCTCAATGTATAAAAGTGATCAATTGTCCTTGAAATATAGTTAAAGTTTATGTAATTTTTCTCAATAATTTGGTCTCACAAACATCTTTCTTCCATACTTTGTGTTTTCCGAGTGCAGAGATGCAAGATCAGAGGTACTGTCGTTGGCATGAAGACAAGAGTAGGTGATGGAGCGATAATTGAGGATTCAGTAATAATGGGATCTGATACTTACCAAGTAAGACACATGAATACATTTCATTTGGTAGTCATGGATGGTCACATAGAGGAAATGGAGACTATATGAATCCAGTTCATATTCAAGTAAAACTTTTTGAAAGATCCCTCATATTTCTACGTTTGATTCTTATCGATCATGGTAACAATAAGGAACATTAAGTTTCTAGGGGAAGGATATTTAACTTGGTGAAAAATATGCAGAGTGGTCGCACAGAGGAGGATATACACATTCCTATTGGAATTGGAGAAGGCTCACAGATAAAGAAAGCAATAATTGATAAGAATGTGAGAATTGGCAAAAATGTTAAGGTACTTAGAAAGATTTCCTATCAAACTCAAAATGCACCTTAACGATAAGCTGTTTGAATGCGCGAAAATATCAACAACAATACAGAATGTTGTGATTTCATTTTCTTTATCAAACTGCATTCATACTTAAGTAATCTTTTTATGCAGATATTGAATAAGGAAAATGTTCAGGAGTGCAATAATGAAGCAAATGGTTACATTATCACTAAAGGCATAGTTGTAATAATGAAGGGTGCCATTATTCCAGATGGGAGCATTCTGTGACAGATAACATCATTCTTTCAATGATTTGATAGGAAGACATAGCTGCAGGGAGTCAAATTGTACACTGAGAATTTTTTGAAATTCATACATTTTACTTCACTTTGGTTGATAGTTCAGATTTAGATCATACAGAATCATTCTGTAATGACTTTAATTCATGTTAAGGGGAATAAAGTTTCCAAAATATGGAATCTTTTTAATAAAAAATGTCAGCTTTGTTCTTTCTGAAAAAGCACCAGTAAAGGTTGCCTTCAGACTTTTTAGGGAAAAGAAAGGAAGAAAATAAAATTTATTAAAAAGATACTGAAATAGGACTTATTATAAGAAAGAATATACTTAGGGTTCCAATGGGAATAGGTATATTGATAGTTTGGAAAATGCAAAACTATTGTTGTTTCTTTTTGTTATTGTTCTTTCTTTTATAAATAAAGATTTTCTGGGACATGGGTTAGCTCGCGAATAGCAAAAAAATTCAAAAAAGAAGAGGAAAGAGCCTTGATGAGATTCGAACCCTGCATCGATAGCAAGTGAAGTTACACAATTAGGGTACAACTTCACTCTGAATGTTTTTGTCATGTGGCTATGCAAAATAAATAAATTGAAAGGACATTTGGGACCTAAATTATGAAGCTACAAAAGCAATGACAGCAGCATCACATTTGTTTATTTGGCTGTAAAAATTAACTCAAAGAGAGTACCTTCATCCTAAATGGACTTTGAGGTTTGTCACTTGATGTACTCCAACTCTCAAGTACAATGCTCTGAAAAAGAAGTAAAGGAAAATGTGCAATGTTTATGTATTCCCAAGCATGCTAAGATATTAAAAAGTATGAAATTTTCTATATGCATACAATTATAGAAGGTGTAGGACATGAAACAACTAAATCAGTTCTTCTATTCTGATATTTCACATTTGATTCCATAAGACTACCAACATCATCTACCAGCTTCTCCTCAACAGTTGCTATCGGATATCGCATTTGATGTTAGGACTATCAATCATCTACTAAGCCTAAACATTCTGCAGGCAACAACCAAACGGCATGTTAAATTCCAATGCCAGGTTATTTTCCCTCTAGACATGGTATATCATGCCAACTTCAATAAGACTAATCTGAGGAATGTTAAGCACCACGGAAGGACCCCTACAGTTCTTGCGCAGAAATGAATACCCAATGTCAATAGCAAACTTCTTTAAGAAAGAGGACGATCTTCTAGCTTTCACGTAGGAGTGCCCCATTATATATGCAACCCCTGCCTCCTTTGCTCGAATTAAATCTTCAAGCTCTGCCTTAACAGCTGGATCCATGCCAGGGTTTTCTGGCAATTGAAACCTCACTCGTCGCCTCCTTATTTGTGGGTTCTCCTCAGCATAAGCAGATCTTAGACTCTGGAGAGTCAGAGACTTGCTGCTTTGAATGGAGTCCCTCATTCCAAAATCCTCTGAGACAATTAGTGTTGAAGTCGACTGTACGTTTTTTTTGCTTATGACTGCCATCCTCCCATCAAGTGATGGACTCTCGGAGCTTGACAACTGTGGTTCCACAGCTTCCATTTGGATAAACTCTGCTATACTTTGGATGAGAAGGTCCTCAAAGTCCCCATCATCTCTCTGTATGTCCTTGTAGCCATACCTAACAATGCAACGATACATGCGATAGGGTCTTGGACAAATGCGACCAATGAGGAAGCGTTCCTCAGGTGAGACATAGGGTACTGGAACAGATTTGACACATAAAAACACCAACACACTGTGAAATGCAGGGAGATTCGTCAGAAAGTGAGAGAAGATAGCTGGAACCCCTGTTGCCAATTCTGAGTATACAAGGCCTATCCCGGGGACGCGCACAATACCAAGACTGGGGCCCATGCCAAGGAGCCATTTCAATGGAACTTTGTTGTGCAGATCAAAATTGTACTTCTTGCGAGTTCCATATTGCCAGACAAACATGACTGCTAGGAAGACAAAGGCGAGCACTAGGGAGACCCATCCTCCCTGTGGAACTTTAGTGAATGCGGAAGACAGGTACACACCTTCAATGAACCAGAAAAATAGGAGAAAGCAAGTGGCAAGAACTATGTTTCTTTGCCACACAAAAATCATGACCAGTGTGGTGAGAAACGTTGTGATAAACATACTAGTCATGCAAGCTAGGCCTGAAAGGAAAATAATCAATATGAGAAAACAACCAAGAATTATCACAAGGCTAAATTAAAATAAAGATTCAAGTGTGAAACATAAACTTTTTGTAGTAGCTGCAACAATATTCATTGTAAATCAGTATCATGATAAAAGAAGTCACAATGACCACATGATACTTCACACAAGGGAATACTCTTTGTACTGTGTTTGAGAAAAGAAAGAACATTCTTTTCAGCAGGTAATGCAATTAGAGATTCCTTCTAGTTCACTTCTTCTAGTTTTTGTTTATCATTCTAATCTTTTCAGATGAGACTCCTTTGGTCCCATGAGGCTTACAAATCTTCTATCACAAGGTTCACAAAGAAGAATACATTAGTAGAGCTACACATCACATTAGAGGAACACAATCATATAAAGCAATTAGGTTCCATAGAAAAGTTTGCAAACAGAACTAAACTGGGATTTGTCACCAATCAGTAGTCTTAACAAAACTACCTTACAGGTGATAGACAACAACCACCTGCGCCTCAAAACTCAAATAGTTGGGTCGGTAATTGAATTTTACGTCTTCATCCCCTCTAACAATTACCTTACAGTTGACAGATCGATCAATCAGCTATGACTCAATCTCAAACTAGTGGAATTCTGCTATGCCCAAATGATTCATCATGATTAGACCATTTTTTTGTTGGCAGTCAAACTATCGCAACCCTCCTCCTTTATATGGTCTATGGAACTGGCTGTGTTCTGGGAAGCTCACATAGGTTAAGTTTATAATGGAAGATGCACAGAAGAAAAAGTCGAGTTGCTTTTGTAGGTAGCATGATTGAAATAGTTGGGAAGAAGACATGATGGAGATTGTAACCTTATATTGAAATTAAATGTTCTTTTCAAACAAGATACAAAAAATTATATAGTCAAAAGGAGCATCAAATATTACAAAAGAGATCTTCAACACACTGTTGGGCTTACCGTATGCATTTCCCATTAAAATTGTGTCCTGGAAACCAACAGCCACGGAAAGTGTAAGAATCATAAGGATCCAATTTATTTCTGGTATATAGATTTGCCCTTTAACATGCTTTGAGGTGTGGACAATCTTGACTCGGGGGAAGCAACCTAGTGCATTCAATTGCTTGACTATGGAGAATGTAGCTGTGATGATGGACTGGCTGGCAACAATGCTCGCAAGGGTAGCAATGACAAAAACAGGCCAATATACGCTATCTGCATGAAAGCAATGAGCCGCAGTTCGGAAATTGGATATAACTTCATCAACTATCCCGAGAAGAATCTCATTCAAAAGTGAAATAAAGAACTAACCAGGTATTGAATTATAAAAGCTGTCTGGAATAGAAGCAAGATTTTTGGACAGAAAAGCAGCCTGACCCATATACTGTACCACCAAGCAAGGATATACAAGAAATGAAAAGGCAATCTGCAGAGGAAAAGACTTTCAGATTGACAAGGTGCAAGTTCTAGAAATCCAACTAATCAACAACATTGAAAGATGACACAGAGAAACGGCCACTATAGGCAATATAATCTGCCCAGTCAAAAGGATAATCAGTCTAGGGGGTCCCATTTCACAAAATATACAATTTTGGGTGCACTTTGGATATCTAGTTAATACTGTTTCTTTCAAAAAAAGAAAAAAATCCAATAGACACAAAAGTTACTTCAAAGGGTTTCAAATTCTCTTCACTTAGTTGTCATCTGAAGTCCTCTCTGATTAAAACAAATTCATTATCTTAACCCATGTAAACCTTGTTGTTTGCTAAAAATGGATCTTTTACATTTTCAAACTGTTACAACAATATTTATCAAATTTGAAAAAGAGTAAGAAGAAACGGTTTGAGCCACTTATTTTGATTTCTCGAACCATTTTTTCTGGCTAGTAAGATGTTCACTTAGCCAGGTTGTCTCTTGCCTGCACATGAATTCAGTAGCAGTTCGAAAGGTTGCCCTATTCAGGAATCTTTGGTCAACTTAAATATTCACTATTAAACTGCAACAGAAACCAATTCTTGCTTGTTGCTTCCCAACCCAATTATTTTTGTCCTAGTGCTCAGGATTTGACAAGAAAGACGTACATGCTGGGTAAAATTAACTAAGAGCACAACAGTTTCCTGAAGCTGCAAACAGGCTGACTTACCCTCATTGAGCAGGAAGTGAAATGACCAAGATCTGCAAACATAGCTTCTGTACCTGATGATGGAAACTGAATTAGAAAAAAAAGATTCTAAACTATAAAGGACAAGTTATATAATCCTTGTTTTACTAACTAGTAACTATCTGCACGAACAAGTTCTCTTAATTCAAGGATACTTTTTAATCTTGGATAAAAGAGATGATATCTTTGATGTACCTGCAACAGAGAGGAGGACACCACCAAGAGAAAACCATCCGTGTTTTCTTGTTTCCCTAAAAAACTTGATGATATAATAGGGAGAAAGAGCATGCACAATCTTGGGATTCCAAATTATAACGTTGTAGAGCCCAATCCCAAAAATTGATATCAACCAAATGATTACTATCGGTGCAAACAAAAAGCCAACCCTATGGGTCCCAGAATGCTGTAGAGCAAACAGACCAACCAATATCAGGCAAGAAAGCACCAGCACTTCACCTAGATGAAAAACAATTTAATGATCAATGCCTTGGATGGAAGTCACATAAGTGCAACATAAAAGTGATAAAATATTTACCCAAAGAGGTAAATCTAAATAAATCTACCATGAGATAGGTGTTCCGCAGCAGCCTTGATTCCTGATATGGCCGATATAACTGCCACATTAAAACTACTCCTAATTAATAAATATACTAAATTGACAAAAATAATGCAAAAGTTATGATTTTCTGCACTAACATAGGCTTAACAAGGTAGCAAATATGTCATGCTAAAGTTTAATATGTTAGTCTATCATTTTTCAACTGAGGAAGGAACCAATTTCATAAAACCAAACTAATAATTCTAAATTTATTTTTCCATTTTCCGAGATAAACTGATAGCTTTTAAATTACAAATGCACACCAGCTAATGCCACATACAAGAAAGCAACTACTGTTGGAATTATCAACCTGACATTGCAGGCGTTAGAATACCATCACCAATGACCATGCAAGCCCCCAACAATACAATAATGAGTAAAACTGTACGCGACTTCTTGTGTTTCTCAAGAAATCTCTTTAACACTGAACACGATGTGGACTGCCCAGCAAAGCCATATTTGTAAGCAGATAGCTCCTCATCAGCTGCTTGTTGGTTGGAAAGTAGACTGAATTTTGCATGTCTACAGAGTAGAGAGTAAAGAGCAAATGTACCACCTGGTAATATTCAAGTATAATTGATCAACACAATCAGGTTCCACAAGAATTATTGGATTCACAGCCTTCTCTTTAACATACCTTCACCATTATCATCAGCACTCAGTACAATAAGTACATATTTGATCAAAGGAATAAGAGTTATTGTCCAGAAGATCAACGAAAATGCACCAAATATTGTTTCTGGAGTCTGATAATCCTGCAACTTCCCCACAAATATACTCTTATAGACATAAAGTGGTGAAGTGCTCAAATCTCCATACACCACCCCAAGACTCTGGTATGCCAATAGTAGATTTCTGGAAATATCCACCAAAGGGAACTGCAAGGCCAAATATAAGAGCCGAGCTGCTTTCATACATAATCTGGTAAATAAATAAACTTGACAAATGGAAACTCTAAATTTATGAATTCTACTAGAAAAGAAGAAAATAAAATTTTCTATTAACTGAACAGTAACATGTATTATCTTCTTCTTCTTTTTTATTTAATAAGTGTATTATCTGCTCCACAAAGTCCAGGCAATGTGATTTCAGTCACGATGTACCCGGAGCTTGAAGTTCTCTTTTTTTTTTTAGATCTCCTTATTTGGATGAATAAACACGCTACACATGGGAATCTGCTAGTTTTTGGTTGCTGTAATATCTGCATAACTCATATGGGAGTCTGTATATTGCTTTACACAAGATAGACTGTGGAATGAGGATTCTTGCACTGGATAGACCCATAGAATTCTTATTTTTTTCATTTGTCCAAGGGAAGTGGAGTGAAGGGGAATCGCAACTAAGGTTATTTATGTTTCCCTCCTATGGAAAAGAAAAAAATAAAACAAAGTTTTTTGCTTCTACATTGCCACTTGATTGGTGATGGTGCAATGAGCGCTTGCAGGAATAATTTCTTGACCTCCAATAGACAGTGCAATATTTTACTTTTACCACATCCCCTATTAATGTAAGTTAAGATGCAGCAAAAATAAAAAAGAAAAATTATGCACCTTTGACGCCAACTTCCTTTTTTTCCTTTCTAGCTGGGGTTGTTCCTCTTGTCCAACTGTAATGACTGATTCCTGGGGCCCCCCACCTGCAGACGTCGGAGGTGGTTGCTCCACATTATGTTGCATGTGCTCGATATCACCTTGGAACATCTATTTACCTGCCATTTGTTTCAAATGATCTATGTTAGATAGAGGAAGAGAGCTGTCAAAAAGAAAGAAAGAAGTTAAGGAGCCAGGGTCATAACAAAGGGACAACCCCCCTCCCTCACAAGATACATCTTGTGCCTATGAGTCGCTATAATTATCCAAGAAGACACTTTTATCAAAATGTACAAAATAAGCTGCTGTCACAGATATAAGCAAAGGAAGAACAGCAAAAGGTAAGCACCAGCAGGATGATCTTATCAAATGATTTTTAAGGTAAGCACAAGCATCAAAAAGTGTTATCTTGTAAAACCATTGTATTGCCAGACTGGACACCAACAATCTCAGTTTGATGCAAATCAACTTAAAGCCTCTAATGGTAAACTGAAAATCCCTCTCTAACCAAAAAGCATACATGATACACGAGAAACCGATAACTAGAGTAATCATTTGAAACATAATAAGTAAACTTCTCAGATTTGATTACAAGAGCGAAGAAAAAAGGTTGGAAGAAGATTATCATGCCAAACTTGTTGAAACGGTAGAGAGGGGACACGCAAGACATATAGCCCTAGAAGTGGTAGAATTTGCTCATTCATACACACACCGACTGGCAGCAAAGATAATGCTCGGAAAGCGAATACAAGTCACATTCTTTGACTAATACTCTATTCATCTCAAAATGCAGTTTCTTGTCATTCATAAATATACAAAAAACAACATGGCCATTAAGTGCCACTTGCAATTCACCAAAGCTCAATGAATCTTCTATTTTACTAAGCTCCTAAAAAGAGGTTTTCCATTCTTTCTTTTTCCTTGAAAAGGGGTGAGGGATACACAAAGCAGCAAAAATATTTTCCTCAACTTCCTCTTTTTTATAAATAACCTAGTGCCCAACCCAACTTGCACGCACCTCAACTAATTCCACAGAATGCATGTCCCCTCCCAGAAGTAACAGGTACCAAGTAACTCTGTCCACCAAGGCTAGGACATATGAAAAGAACTCACGTAACCTCTCACTAGTATCGGGTATCAGGTAACTCTGTTCACCAAGGCTAAGATAGATGAAATGACATCACCTGGTGTTTTGTCGCTATTAGATTTTAGCCAACTTCCTTTTTTCCAAGTCTTTTTCATTTTAATCATCAGATTATCTTTCCTAAATCAATAGAACAACAAACAACATTGCATCTCAATCTCAATCTCAATCCCAAAAAGACCTAGTACATCAGAACCCATTTCCTTAAAATAATCATTAAATTAGTACAAAAAAATCCCAAACTTGAATCCCTAAAGTTCAAATCCTAGATAAGCATCATTCCCAAACCATCTCTATGTCCAATCCATTCCACTTGGGACACACATATATATTTTTCATCATAAGTTATTGAAGTAGTAATTTTTACTTAACAATATAAAATCACAAACTAATCAAAAGGGGTTCTTTAGAAAATAACCAATTTCCAAGTTATTCAACCAATAAAAAGTCACACAGTGTAAGTGTAATTTTCCGGCAACGGCGCGATGAATGGTGGTTACGTAAAAGTGGGTTACGGTGGCAGTATTGAGATTTGAGATGTAAGAATTGGAGAAGATAGTGATGGTGTTACTACTACGGTGGGTGGTCAAGACTTGGCCTTCTTCTTCTCCTCCTTGTTCGTCCATGAATGGTGATCTTCTGCTACACTTGGCTCCTTCTACTTGGTCTGCCATTTTCATTCTTGCCAAAAAAAAACTCATGGACATTAATTACTCTTAGCTTTTGATGTTTTCATTCAAAAAAATATATATATTTCTATGTTAAATATATATATATATATATATATATATATATAT
>NW_006239055.1:851160-851355 GCF_000226075.1 Solanum tuberosum
ATTAGCATTTGAACCATACATTGTATATAACAAATTTGTTGTAAGAACATATAATGCGCAGGTAAAATGGTGGATAACAAGAAAGGTACAAGATTCAGTAACGACTAAAGAGATACGAAGACTAGTATTAAATATATTAAATTTTACATTTACAATAGAAATAATATGTACTAACAAGAATGTTATTGCAGATTA
>NW_006239055.1:851531-852710 GCF_000226075.1 Solanum tuberosum
GAGCTAAGTCGATCAGAAGACTTAAAAATTCCAAAGCTACAAGGTGACGTTGGGAAACACCTAAAAACCCATAATGATTTGTTACATGCAGCTACAGGAAGCACATCTGCAACAAAAGAAGAAAATAGAACCAGTTATGTTAATACTAATATGAATAAAATATTTGAAAAATCATTTATGCCAAAGAACCAAAAAGATCCATTATTCATACCACCTCAGCTAAATACATATAAAGAAAGCCTAGGACAAAACAAAAAGACTTATAACCATATAACCAGAGCCTACATAGAAAACATCCATAAAATACAGACTTTTCTAAACCAGAATCCAAGATCCAAAAATACAAAAAAAACCCATGAAGATTATATTACACAAAATCTACAAGGATATAATAAGCTGATTGCACAACCGGGAACAAGTACCAATCTAGTAGGAACTTGCTACAACTATGGACTATTAAATACCGTATATACCCAAACAGGAGATGAGATATCAACAATACCAGAGTTACACAAGGCATTTATGCATTATAAAAGGATAACTAAAGGAACACTCTTTATATAAAGTTCTATTCAGCACCAGCAGAAATATTGTATGATGAAATTAAACCTATCATACAAGTTATAAAAATCGGATTAACCAGGGAAATGATAATACCAGAAAAATAGAACGACAAGACGAGATACAAAAAATCGAGATACCAGAATTTTATGCCAGAAAGCGAATTATTGGAATAGCTACTATTTTAAACGAATTAACAACCAATTATTTAAATGGAAATTCAGTATGGAGCTATTATGCAAGAGAGCAAACTATGATATATTCAAATTCCAGAGAAGTTAGAGAAGCAGTTATGGAAGAAATACGACAATGGATATTAAGTTTATTAAAACCAGAGCAACAACCAACTACAAGAGCAATACGAAAGAATTTTATTTCACCAGAGATAATGACAAAATATTGCAAGACTATTGGACACAAATAACCAGATCATCAATGTTCAAAATGCTATGGAGAAGATAATGTAATTCCAGCTGTCCAGCTAGAATAAAGCCAACAAGATAAAAAGCAAATACTGACAAGATAAAAGAAAAATAAAGTTGCTTGTCTTATTGTAAAAGTAAGATAATAGGATTAGGAAGAATCTTTAAAAGTATGTAAATTAGTGGACAAGTGTAA
>NW_006239055.1:852957-876753 GCF_000226075.1 Solanum tuberosum
TGAATATCATAGCATGATTAAATAAGTTTATATTAGTTATTATATACTAGAATTATTTGAAGCATGTTTCTAGTTTGCTAACATGAGGAAAAAAGGAAAAACTTTCAGAACTATGACATCCTAAGGTTGAAACCGTAGGCAAGGAAAGCCGTGAGGGGAGTAAACAAAGTTGAGGCGCTGTTTAGGAAGAAAGTACCTTTGAAAGTACAGTGTTAGTAGTGACAAGAAAGCATGGTTGAAAATAATCTAGTTTATAGTAATCTAATATGAATAAAATTCATTGTGCATATGATATGAGGGAATTATTGATTAAATAGCAGAACATTAATATGACTACTTATCTACATGATGAAATGATATTATCTTATGAAACACTGATTTTATATATTCTAAAAGATATAGAAATAATTGAATTAAGAAGAATGATATGGGAAAAAATATTTGACTTAGAAGAATTAGAACTAGCAACTCAAACTTGGTATGAAATAGACGAAATAGATATAGACCTAGAACGAATTAATATTAGCGATCTAGAATTAGAATACTCAGACTATACTAAAATAATATTAAAGAAATATCGAACCATAAAAGCATATGAACTCCGTACCCCCGAAAAATGGGGATGGAGTCTAAATTTGATTGGTGAGAGTAATGGTTATATCCAATAAATGATTTTAATGTTGGTAAGAGTAATAATATCAACAATAAATTTGATTGGTGAGAGTAATGGTTATATCCAATATAAATGATTTAAAGATTGACAAGAGTACTAATATCAACTATAAATTTTATTTACATATGAAATAAATAGTGATTTTTTTCTTCTATAAAATATAAATTTGTGGGTTAAATTTTGTTTGAAAAATGTGAAGTTATGATATGAAATTCTCAAAGCAAACTTTTTGGAGAATTTGAGACTTCATATCATGTCCAAACGTTGATTTCATCTCATGGCATAAAATTGCATGTCTAAACGCTTACTAAATACAATAATATGTCATTCTTTTTCAAATGGACTAAAAAGAAAAATGTATCACATAAATTGAGACATAGCAAGTATTATTTTTCAAATGTCACCCTTAAGGGATAAGGTCAGATATCCCACTATATTCCACCTACCAAATGATCTTGTGTAGTATTAAATAATTAAATTTAGAGTTCTAAAGTACAATTAATAAGATATGTTTAATATATACACATTTAATAAAAGATATAAAGTTGAGGATCAAAAACACATCCGAACTATCTCATTTATTATTTTAGTCTCATGCCTAAATCATCAAGAATGTGAGTTTTGTACCTAAAGTATCACTCAATGGCTAGAGAAACACATGTAAACACTGACTAGACCGATGTTTGTCTACAAACACTTCTAGATGCATTTGTCCATAAAAAATTTATCCACGTGACATATATAACGATTATATTGGCTTACTTATTCCACTTTATTGTGTTTCATATATGAACTATTGAGAGTGTGAGTTTTCTACTTGAATTAGTGAAACACACCTACACGTTGACTAGACCAAATGTTTGTCTAGAAATACTTCTAGGTGCGTTTGTTCGTAAAATCTTCATCAATCTGACATATCTAACAATTTTATTTGTTGACGCATTAATTTTTTAATATATTTTTAATTGACTTTTTAAAAATCCTATGCTCTCCTCTTTCAAATATGAGATATCGATGTCAGATGAGACCACACTTAAGAAGATAGAGAAGAAGATGACGAATGTCACAATTGAAATAAATTAATTTATACGATGATAGTTTTAACATTTAACCTAATATTAAATTATTAACTATTTTGCCATGTGAAGTGTCGCGTGACAAAATTTTTAAACAAAAGAAGAAATGTACAAATATCATAAAAAATTAATCAAAATGTATTTCACTAACTATTGAGTGATAGTCCAACTAGGAAACTCATACTTCAATACATTTTATGAGTAGGAAAAGAGAATTTTCATGAGTTCTTTTAATTTGAAATTTTCACTACGGAAATAAGGAAGAAAATATGTATGAATGTTATATATGTTTGTTATGATCTCCTAGACATGAATTTTTCTTTTTATGCATACACAAGCTTGAGGGCCTGAAGGGACGCTTCAAAATTGAATCATAATCAATAACCAACCGCAAAATTAACTTAATGGTTTATTAGTATTGAATTATCAGCGAATTAAAGTTTATAGTCATAGGATTTATTAGTGCAAGGAAAAGTTATTCAATTTTCTTATCGAATAAGGTTGAACAAATACACACATATCCTACGAGATAATTTGTGTGATACATCACATAAGACATGCATAATACATAAGCTCAAATGACCCTTAACTTGGCTTCAACAGACATCTATGCCCTCCAACTTTGAGTGTGCACAAATAGACACTTAAACTTGTATAAAATTGAACAATTAAACACACATATCCTACATGGCATAATACACGTAGAACGTCACGTAAGACACGAAATTGCCATGTAGGGTACCATGTAGAACAAATGTGTCAATTTGTTCAATTTTATACAAATTTAAGTGCCTACTTGTGCACACCCAAAGTTAAAAATCATAATTGTCAGCTGGCGTCAAGTTAAGGATCATGTTTATGTATTATGCCTAAGACATATATGTCTACTTGTTCAACTTTATACCGTTTAAATGCCTACTTATACCCAAAGTTAAAAGGACATAACTATCAACCAAGAAAAAATTGAAAGGCATGTTTATGAGTAATACTGACATTTAATCAATCCATAAACTTTAGGCTATACACAATAGTGTCCTTTTTTCCAAAAGCACATTGGACTTCAAATTTTAGCTTCTTCCAAGTAACTAGAGACTGAAAGAATAACCAGAACCAAATGAACAATTTTTTTGTGTATTAACTAACATAAACCATTAGTCATAAGATATGAATCACAACAGATAAGAAATGCAACAATATCAGAATGTCAATAGCTAGTTACCATATAGTATATCAACCACAACAATAACAGCAAACAATTCGTCACAATAAGTTACACAGGCAGAGACACATCTAAGTAGAGACATATTTCATATCCAAGTAAAAGTTTGTATTTATTTCGGGGTCTAAAAATCCCCACCAGCAGATGGCATTTCCTCTATAAAGCTCATCGCTCTTGCGAAATTGATCTCCAACTTCAATCCTGTGAATGGAAGGGCAGAGTGTTATCATTGTTAAATGTTTGTACAGCCAAGGGGTTAAAAGGAAACACGGAGGACAAGAGAGAATATATATACGAAAACTATGCACTAGCTAGAGACGAAAATTAAGTTTCGCAAGAGAAAGTGTAGACTAGCAAGAGGTTTCTGGTATCGAGACTATGCTGCAAGCCGACGTGAAGATTAGCAACAGCTACATTCAATAGCTTGATAGAATCATGGTACAGACTGGATGGTTGGTGGCTACAAGAAACTTTCTAGCCTTCAACGCAGCGAACCTCAAGTTTTAAGTCTACTTGAGAAAATACGGATCATTTAAGATTCATCTGTGTATGCATAACTGATAACCAACATGACTCAATAGTTGAACTTGAAATACGTAGGAGATACCATTCACCCAGCCATTACTTGAGGAAACAAAATTCAGTAAATAAAATACATAATGACAGGTAAAGTCGGTTGCAATTAGGAACTAGGTGACTGAAGGACTGTGATGAGTAAACACGGTGACACGACATTACATTGTAAAATACAGTAGTTGGAATGAATCAATTATTTCGGTAAATTGTCATTTCAAGTCCCAAATGTATTTTCTAATAAGAGACCAAAAGAACATGTTTTCAAATTTAAAAGATAGATAAACTAGTGCAGCAACTTTGCTTAAATGAGAGATAACCGAGATAGACACAGACACACACAGAGACATTTTGTTTTGAAGAGTAGACTATGCATCTTTCAGAAGAATTAAATTGATGAGTGAATAGCACAGCTTCTCAGAATTCACAGTAGATATATTTTTCTGTTACCCCTCTAGATTACAAACATGTAGGCTGGAAACTAAACTATTACCAGCATGGATCATTCAACATTACCAGATACAATGATCAAGCATCTGTCATCTTGTAGTGTCCCTTGATATAATTAAGTATTTTAATTACCGACCTACTTCATGAGTAGAGATAGAGAGACATTTGTTTTTTCATGTTCCTTCAAATATGAATTTATTGAGTCAATAACATACACGTATTTACAGAACAGACTTGTTATACGACAGCTAAACTTCAGAATGCTCAGGCTGGAAAGGGGGGTGACCATTCCAACTTAGGAGAACAGAGAAACATCAAATAAGTGAAATAAATGAGCAACACTCAAGATTATTAAAGCGGAACAGCTAACATACCTCATCTTCATCATCGTCTCCCCCATCTTCTTTGTTCTTCTTGAGACTGGTTGTACCCCCCTCCTTGCTAATGGGCAACTTCATTGGTCCAAAGGGTGTGTCCACATTTATGTTACCTTTCATGGAATAGCCAGTACCTCTCCCTCTGATCATGTCCCAAAGAGCAGAGCCAAAGTCCTTGGGCCTGAAGGTTATTGGAAGATCGATATGGGTGATTCCATTTTTTACAAGTGTAGCTGATTTCTCAAGCTCTGCACCACCAACATTCACATCGGAGAGCCAAAGATCATAATCAAGGCTATTGAGCCCCAGATCAAAGTCGTTCTTGTTTTCCAGCTTTAACTTAAGAACTGCTACAGTTTCCTCAAAAGAGAACCTCTGGAAATGAATTTTCTCAACATCAATGTCTGGCTTGTAAGGTATAGGAATCTCTCCAGTTTTCTCGAGAGGAATAGTTATCCTACCAAAAACAGGCACATCAACTATGAGATCAACCTTGATCTTATATGGAATGATGCTTCCCGGCTTTATATCGTGGTATGTAGTTTTGATGTCATCATAAACCAGATTAAGTGGTATTTTGACGGTCTCTGAACCATGTGCATGGATCGTTCCAGCATCAGGGATCAATCCAGAAAGCAGTTTCCTTCCATCACTCTCAATTAAGTAGTTTATGTCAATGAGAGGAATTGGGATGGGGTTCGGGTTCTTCACAAGCACATCAACAACTATTTCAGCCTTTTCAAGATTGATATGAGGAATATGAATTTCAGAGACATCTGCAGTTGGTTTTCCAAAACCTATTGTTCCCTCAATTTTCTCACCAATATCATGGATGAAGTCCTTAACTTTTTCAATAAAACCACCCTTTTGCTCATCTTTCTTGTCATCGTTCTCCTCCTTGTCCTTGTCCTTGAAAACCCTTTCGACAATCTCTGGATTTTCCGAAGACGCCATACCTTAGAAGCAAAAGAAAGAATATTCAATGATTTACATAGTAGACTAACAACAGGTATTCAAGACACAAATACACTAGCAAGCAACAAATTGGAGTTCAACATGTTACATAACTGTGCACCACAAACAGAAAGTATGTTTATATTGCTTCTAGAGGATTGCTACAGAAATAACGGGAAGCATTTCAATATTATACTGCACTTAAATAATACATCTTCAAATCATACTTAAATAAATTTGTCATACAAATGCTGTGGATGACAAAAAGTGTACTGCTTGTGCAACTACCATAGCCAGTAGTGAGAAACTGAGTATTTATCCAAAACTTCAGATAGTTGGTAGAATAGCCAAGGGCCACTAAGACATTAGCCAGAGTAGCTAGGACCTCTTTCTCTAGAATGCTCTACATGGTAATTTAGTTCTTTTCTTCTTCTCTTTTTGCAAAGTAATGCACCTCAAAGGCTGAAGACTGAGATTCGATCTAAATGCGACCAATGTGATATAAATATCTTTCCTAACATGTGAAAGGTAGGGTGCTCGCCAACTGAGTTGGCCCTCTACGCCAGGATACCAAGGTTTAAAGGTGAACCTGGAAGTTTCTTTCCTTTTTTTTTTGCTTTTTTCTAGGGGAGGTGGCTCAACGAACCGTGAGTGTGCCTTGAGAAAAAATGGTAACTTGATAGTTCTAGGGGTAAAGTGCACGGATACCCAATTTTGTTGCCGACATTTAACTTGTAACCTCTTTTAAAACTTTTTTTCACGTGTACCCACTTCGGGTTAACTTCAATACAAAGTCTAAACTTAAGATATTGTGTCCGTCATTTTTGCTTGAACTTCTACCAATTTTGTCGCGGACTTCAGCCATTTTTGCTTGAACTTCAGCTAAATGTGCATAAAGTTCTGATATAAAGGGCTGAAGTAAGGCAAAAATGACTGAAGTCCACAAAAACTATTATATTTCAGACATAGTGTCATTTGATTTTGTCAAGACTTAACTACAGACACCACATGTCTGAAGTGTTATATGGGAAAAAAATTTAAAATGGCGGGTACAAGTTAAAAGGCGGTGTCAAAACAGGTCGCCCCGTGAATTTCCCTGGTTCAGGTAGTTTGATGGGATGAGCTGAGTGGGGAAAAACAAGATCAAAGCCATAGAACAAATATGGTAGAATTAAGTGAAAATGGGATTATCAATAGTTGACTCTTGATACTACAATCAAGAAACCACACATCCAACCCAAAATCAAATCTTAAGACATAAAATGGAACAGCTAAAGACCATTATAAACTCCTTTGAAACCCTAATACAACCAATAGAGAACAGGTCAATTATGTTCAAATCCCAGCGGAAACAAAAAAAACACTAGGTGATCTGTCCTAGCTTTGGCAGACAGAGGTACCAAAGTTACCCATACCTGTTGGCAGATTTCTATTCTCTAACAAGTAATGTTATAATTAGAAAACATAAAGCTTTAATCTTTGCTCACAAGATTGAGTACTTGAGCAAATTCTTGCATCATAAACAAGTCAACTAAAAGCATACATACAAATCTGACAGTCAAAGCAGATATTCAAACACATTCAGATGAATCAAGAACCATAGAAACTAAGGATCTGATCAGATCAATTGATAAGTACACAAAAAGGTAAAATATGACATTTTGGGAAATCAAGATTCAAGACTGATCTGCAAAGCAGACAGCTTTATATTCAGACTTCAATTTTATTTCAAAACACAAAATGGGGTTGATCTAAATCCGATCAAGAAGGTAAAAGAGTGCAGAGCAGGATAAAAAAACACAGAAAAATGATTACCTTTTGCTTGGAATTTGCTGGAAAACTTGTTGATTTTGGACAGAGAAGTGTAGTATGTAGACTGATATATATATTCAAGCGGTTCTTTTGGTATTTATTGTCAACACATGTCTTCCGCGTGTGGATATTAATTTGTGTTGACCATCATGACAAAAACTTGTAAATTATCTCTTTCTTTTTTCACATAAATAATTATCATTTAATTTCACAAAATGTCTCCAATTTATAGTATTTTATTTTATTTTATATTAAAATGATTAAATTATGGAGACTTGGAAAGAATATGAGGGGTTTGAAAATGATCAAAATATATTACTATAAGTCTATAACTATATTATGATCATTATTTTATTGAGATTTTTTCATTTTTATTATTTTTAAGGGAAAATTCCATAACAAGGCAAATACGTGATATGATAAGCCACTTTAGTTTAAAAAATTATATTTTGTAGCTATATGTAGGATTTTATAGTAAATTTCTTTCCCCTCCCTCCCCCCTCTCTCGCCCCTCTTTCTCTCCAACCTAAAAAACATGCATTCCACATAAATATGACAATTGTATTTTGTATTATGCATCAAATGCATTTGTATTTCATATCAACTGTATTTTGTATTATGTATCAATTGTATATGTATTCTATATCAATTGTATTATGACAATTGTATTCGTTGACACAAATTATGTTCGTTAATACAATTGATACAATTATATTCTATATATGATACAAATCAATTGTATTCATACAATTATATTTATATTTGTATCAACTGTATTTGTGTTTTGTATCAATTATATTCGTGATACAAGAAATACAACATGTATTCATCCTCTCTCGATCTCGCTCACCTCTTTCCTCCTAAAATATTTTGATACAAATCAGTTGTATCAATTGTATTTGTGATACAACCTAATACAATGAATACAACATGTATTCAACATCTCTCATCTCTCTCCCAGATCCCGCTCTCCTCTCTCCTCCCTCTCCTAGTTTCGCTTACCTCTCTCCTCCCCCTAACATGTAGCTATAATTCGTAATTAAGCAAATTATAGCTATAGATCTCTAATTAAGTCCAAACTATAGCCATTTTTGAAAATTTTCCTATTTTTAATCATTTGAACCTCCTTTGTGGTCTTATTATTTGTTGCGTCTTGGAATTTTTCCTAAACAATTGTTTCCATACTATAATTATCTTGATCATTTATGACAGGAAAGTTGAACCTTGGTTTTCGAAGGAGAAGGAGAAAGGGGAGAAATGGGGTAGAGGAATTGATCAACTCATCAAGCTTATTGATGAGTCTGAGATTTGGACTCATTTGGGTCTTTGTTTAGATAGATTTAGTGTCCTCAAATGCCTAATTTGTGTCGTAAACTGATGTTAAAGCCTTGATTTCCAGGTATATGGATTGAGGAGCAAAGTAAGGACACTAACAGGCAAAAAGGAACAAAACAAACTGAAGAAGTGGAGAAAGGCGAGCCTGATGATCGCCAAGACCACTCGGCGACTCACCGAGTGGCTCTTCAGTTCGCCTAAAGTTCCATTGTGTCAGCCCTGAGGAAAGAAACCAAGTTGGCGATAGGAAAGGGGCAGTCGGCGAATCGCCGATTAGTTCCACGATGACAAGATTGATCGCCCAAAGTTACAGAACTTGAGGATGCTGAGAGCTAATGAAAAAAGGCAATAGAAGAAAGAAAAGGGCGGTTCGCCGAACCACTCGGCGAACCCTACTTACCTCGCCTAATGGCCCCTTCGTGGCTAATTTTTCGCAACTATAAATTTAATTTTGAACTGTAAATTTAGGAGTTCTTTTTTCTAGATTTTAGCTTGCTACCATTTTGGAATAGTTTCCTTGTAGATTTGAAGGCTTTTTGAGACTAAATTTGGAGATTTTGCAAGTGGGTTACAAATTTTCTGCAAATTGGAGCATTGTAAAGGCTTAATTACTCTCACCCAGTTGATGGCTAATCGATTTGGTAACCATTTTTACCTTTTATGATGTTTGGCTAAAACTCCAATTCTTGGGGTGTGATAATGTGATTATGGGTTGAATTAGTTTATGGATATTATTAATTACTAGTTTAAATGCTATATTGAAGTGGGTTTAATCATTAGTTGTGGTTTAATTTATGAATTGTAGTTGCAAATGCAGTTCTAATTTTGTGTTCTTAGCTTGCTCGAGAGAGAGGTTTTAGAACCAAGGGTATTGATTAATGGTTTGTAGGTGTTGGGTTGAGTTGGGTTCAAGTTGAGAGAGTGAATCCTAAATCCAATTCTATCCATGTAGCTCGAGAGAGTGGATGAATTAAGGTGTGGGTTGTTCTTCATTGCTATGCTTGTTGATGTTCGAAAGAAATCACATGATTCGGGATAGTTGTTTGAGAGAAAGCTATCTCCCTTATAGTCTAGCCTACCCACTGATTTTTAGTTGTTTACTAGTAGTTTCAATTACCCATATATCGAAATTTGCCTATAATCGATCACATCCCAAGAATTTCTCTCCCTATTGTTATTTTATCGTTGTTTGACTGTATTGTAGTTGATAATTGCAAACCAAAACCCCCCATCTGACATTCGTGTCAGCCCTTTTAATTTATTTCATGTCTTTTTCGATAATGTCTATTCCTATAGCTAGCTAGATCACATTTGTACTTCTTAATTGAATTTGAACACATACCGCTCCCTGTGGGTTCGACCCCAACTCATTTGTTGGGTTTTATATTGCTTAACGATTGTTTGCACTTAGAATTGGATGAAGTGTATTTGAAACGTTATTCATCAAAATGGCACCGTTGCCGGGGACTGGTGTTGTTTAAAATTCTTTTAGTGAAGTTAAATTGTGATGTTGTTGGTTGTAGTTGAATCTTTATTTTAGTTTTTGGTTTTGTGTTGCTTGTGTTAAATAGATGAGGAGATGAGCGTTAACAGAAGTAATGGTAGCCAAGTGGGCCACCAAGATGATGTTGAAAACCTCAATGATGTAAATGGCCCAAATGCCAATGACCCAATTCCATTAGGTGGTGTGGGAGCAATACGTCTACCTCCAATTGAAGGAAACGTTGTTTTTCACTTACTAGCAAACTGCTTCAGCTCCTACAATTGAAAGGTTTATTTGGGGGGCTGGCTCATGAGGATCCACATGAGTATATTCGAAACTTCATGGACATTTGTGGTCTATTCTCATTTAAGAACATATCGCAAGAATCAGTCTATCTCAGGTTGTTCCCATTCTCTTAGATGGGTGAAGCTACCAAATGGTTATCGAAGTTACCAAGAGACTCCATTACCTCTTGGGATGAGCTGATCACAGTATTCCAAGTGAGATTCTTTCCCCCCATCAAAGATGATGATACTCAGGGATAGTATCCAAGGTTTTAAACGCTTGTAAGGTGAGCCAATCCATAAGACATTGCTAAGATATAAGAAGTTGGTGCTGTAATGCCCAACTCATGGACTTCCAAATAATGTGTTGCTACAATACTTCTATAGGAGCCTCGACTCGGTAAGCAAATAATTTGCTGATCAACTTGTTCCCGGTTGTATAATGCAACAACCCTATGAAGTAGCGTCTCAACTCCTTGATTGCATGACTAAGATCAATAGGGCATGGTACACTCGCGAATACCAATTCTCTCCTCTTAATTTTAGAATGACAAAATAGCAGATCGAAAAGGATCAAGAGAGAGACCAAAACATGGACAAAATGAAGACCCAACTAGACATCTTGGCTAAAAATGTCATGGATGTTGGTACAAAGAGTGTTAATGTTATGGGTGTTGGTGGAGTAAATCCCGATGAAGCACAATTTGAAGCGTTGTACAATGAAGAAGTGAACTTCCTAGCCAATCAAGGAGAAGGTTATCGTGCAAACTACCCAAGACCGGGTAGAAATCAAGGATGGAATATAGATGAGGGCTGGAGAGATCGAGAGAGAGATTGGCGTGATCATAACGCCACTTGGAAGGAAATGGAGGGTGACAAAGATTGGTATGTCCATCCCCATGAGCGTCAAAAGCCCAAGGAATCTGAAGGTAGTCGTACAGAAGATATGCTCTCACGCATTCTCAACAAAGTTGAAGGGTCAGACAAAGTGTTAAAAGAGGATGTCTCAACTCTAAATTAGACGGTGACCTCTCACTCGGTCTCTATTAAGCAGTTGAAGACCCAAATGGGACAAATTTCTTCGCATTTGAATCCAAGACAACAAAGGGGGTTGCCTAGTGACACAATGGAAAACCCTAAAAATGAAGCTTGATTTGGTATCCTCGTCATGCCACGAAGTTAACTAAGGCTCTTCTTGGGAGGCAACCAAAGTTTTTACTGCTTTGGTTTTTAATTTTGAATAACGGGTATTGATTGTGCAGGTTCAAAAGTGAGAAGTGTTGGAAAATGGGAATTTTGGCGACCAAAAGTCCACTCGACGATCCACCGAACAGGTCGGCGAGCCCCGATATGGACTGCCGTTGGAACCACCAAGCTTGAAGGGGAACTCTGTAAAATTTGGCGAGCTAAAGGATTAATCGGCGACTCGCCAAACAGGTCGACGAGCCCCAATTTTGTCTGCCTTTTGAACTTCTAAATATCTAGGAGTCCTATAAAACTCGGCGAGGTAAAGTACCACTCGGTGCATCACCGAGTGGGTTGGCAAGCTCGACTTACTCCACCGATGGTGCCGCGAACTGAAAGGTTCTAAAGGCCAAACAGTTTAAAATTTCAAAATCTTTCATATTCTCTCATTTTCAACTCTCATACCCTCTCACCCATTAGTTAATCTTCCTTAGTTTTATGTTTTACCATATTTTTGTGTGATTTCGTGCTCTCAATTTGAGAACTTTGCCGCTTAGCTTTTCAACTTTGATATTCAGCATAAATGTTGGTTTTCCGAACCTCGTAATCTAAGTTTGTTGTTGAACTTGAATGAAATAGGTAAATGTGTGTTGGGTAATGAGTATAATCATGTCAATATGTTGGTTTGCTCGTTTTGAATTGAAATGTGCTCTTAAAAGCTTAAAATTATTCGATTCCTGTGTCTTATTTGATGAAATTGGTTATAAATTGTTGGGTTGCGGTTTATTTGTGTTGGTCTAGTGGGGTGAAGTTTAAGTAACCTCAAATTGTGCTAAATGACGTAATTTGCCCAATGATGGAGCGTTTGACGTCATTCTTAAGGGCAAAGGTCGTCAAATAGTCATTTTTGGCCAAATCGGAGGAAGTCTGAGTACCTTGAGGGCATGGGTCGTATGGATCTATGTCTAATTGAAAAGTGTTGGTGTTTGATTTTGAATTCGAGGGCTGCGGGCTTGATTTTGAAGTGTTGGGTTAAAAACTGGCACGTTGGGCCATTTGGCAAGCTACGTCGAGCTCACTGAGTGGTTCAGTAGTTCGCTGAAATCACCCTCAGATCGCTCTTTAATTAAAATTTTGGTTGATTTTGTTCTGTAACTCCCGACGAGATGCTTGAGCTCGCCGAAAGATCTTCTTGATCGCCTTTTCTGCGCCCGTAACCCTTAAAATACACTGTAACTTTCGGCGGGCTAAACCTAGCTCACCGATCGGTGTCAGCAATTCATCGAGTTGCCCTGAACATCGCTGAACTGTCTTGATTCTGAAAAATTTTCAAGCTGGTACTTTCGGCGATCCCTATCTGGCTTGCCTAATGACTTGGCGACTGGTTCAATGAGTCTTTCTGCAACTCACTTTCTTCATTTTCCTTGGATAATTTCTAACATGTTTCTATGTGTCTTGCATAAATGACTAGACGCAAAGTGCTAGGAAGAGACATGTTGCCCCACAAGCGAGCGAAATGAATCACATAAATGAGAATACAGTTGCATCCAAGGCAAAGACAGCTAAAGTCCCTACCAAAGGAGGAAAAGGGAAAGGAAAGGGCAAGGCGCCCGTGGTGGAGTCACCAGAGGTTAGCTCTGACAGTGGAGGGAGTTTATGAGACTCACCTCACCTCACCTCACCTCACCTCATCAGACAATGAGGGAGAATCCAGGATTCTCAGGCTCTCATCTCTGAGCCTGAGGATGACCAGCTTCTACTTGCCCGGAGAGCAGATATTCGCTCCAAGGGTATTCATGATTCATCTAGGATCCGGGTGCCTCCTCCAGCTCTAGTACGACGGTGGTTCCAGCACCACCAACACAAGGTCCTCTTCCCCAGTCTCTCCACAGACTAAAGGCCGAGGGACTGATGACTATTATTGAGGAGAAGATGTTGTCCACAGATGGTGTGGTGGACAGATATCCCGAGATATGGAGCACCCTTAAGTCCCACAAATAACAACTCTTCACTAAACCCCGGGGTCCCTACATTCCTAATTGGGTCCGGGAGATATACTCAGCCTACGATGCTTTGGTACCACAAGGGAAGAGGAAGACCGATACCCTTAATCCAGTGGATTATGTGATTGTCCGGGGGAAGAAAGTAAACTGTGATAGTGATGATATAAATGTCGTGTTGCAATGCACTTACAACTTCACAGATGACTACCAGAGTATGATCAAGAAAACAACATTGGAGGATATGAAAAGTTGGCTGGCCTCTTTCCTTTCTAACAATACTCCTAGGTGGATTGAGGCAGGAGTGTCAATAGAGAAGATGGACCTCAATGTGGCAGCAAGGTACTGGTTTGTATTTATTAGTAGCACAATCATGTCATCCCAGAACGAATCTATCCTCTGCCACACATATGCAGCCTTTCTTGGATCCATTATTGCTGGGAAGAGAATCAACTTAGGTGCATTCATTGGGCAGAAAATGGCCATGAGGGCTAGGCAACGCTAGACATCTCTCCCCTTTCCAGTGTTGATCACTGAGCTGTGTAGACGGGCCCGTGTTCCACGAGATGAGAGGACGGATGTGGAAGTGACTCCCATCTCCTCTACTGACATCTGGCGTATTGAAGCCGTGTACTTGAAGAATGAGGCTGGGAGAAGGAGAGCAGCTTCGATGGACACGTCCCCAATGATTGATATTGAGACATTACCTGCAAAGGCATTATTACCTACTCCGGCCACTGAGTCTTCAAGTACTTCTAGTTCTGCCCCCTTTGAGACTCCGAGTTTTTCTGCTGCTCCCCCATCTCCTAGTTCTGCAGCTGGTACTACTGCATCCAGACCCCCGCTCACCCAGGCCATGATGCTAAAGATAGGGCACCTAGCCCATTCTGCTGATGTGCGTGCCTCCCAGGTAGAGGTCGCGGTTCCCAAGATGATTGAGAGAGTTCTCACCGCTGCATTGACACCTCTTAGAGATTCTATTGATTCCTTCACGACAAGGATAGAGGTGTGTGAGAGAGGTGAGGGAGCCACTTATGAGGTGATGACCTTAAAGGCCGCGATTGCAGAGTTGAGGAAAGATGTGGACCAACTGAAGTCCATTGATATGTCTCTGATTTTTGGGATCGTGAAGATCCCTGACGACCTGGACAGAGATATTCAGGCTTGTTCTGACGTTCCTTCGGCTACGATCGGAGATAAGGTTAAAGCTGATGACGCGATCGCAGATTCCGAGGCTGAGACTGATGAGGAGTAGCTTGGTGTTCAGGAGAAGACCATCTATAAGGGCCTGACTGATTTCGAGGAGGCTATGGTACATTTTCATGTTCAGACACTTTGAGAGATACCTTTATGGCCGGCTCCAGGGGAGCTAATGTTAATGAGACACCGGGCACTAATTCCCAACCCCAGAGTGTAACCCCGGACACTGATGCCGAACAGAAGGAGCGACTAAGATGTAGACTTCACCCTAGGCTTAGCCTAGCAGGATGATAATTTTAGCTCCCTCTCTGTTGTTTCTACTAATTATTTTTACTTTAGTTGCATTTGAGGACAACTGCTTCTTTTTGTGGGTGAGGTGAGGTATTTCCATACCTACCTCTTGTGATTTTGTTATGTTTGTGAATATTGTGCTTTTGTTGATCTATATATATGTTTTGATATGATCTTGTGAATGCTTGAGCTTGTGGCCCCTTGTTTTGAATGAAAATGGGTTTGAACCAAATTTTAAAATTTTTGCCACCTCTTTTGTGTGTGATTGTGGCTATTCTTGTGCGAATTTGAGTGTCGGTTGTGATCAATACCAATGACTTGAATAGTGCTCTTAATTGAACGAAATGAATGTGTGGCTACGATGAGGCAAATGAAGTTGCATAGACAATGTGTGAACTTTTAGCATCTCGTTATGACTAGTCGGTTATCGAATGAGTCTCTTGTGATGAACATTTCACACTAGCTAGAAAGTGTGGAGTCTTGTTTGATATTGGTGCCAATGCCTTGTGTGATGAGATTACTTTAAACAGTGTATAATAACACCTAGAATTTTCCCCTTGGTCCGGTTGATTGAGTGATGCAAGCACTTGAAATGATCTTAGGCAACAATTTTGAAGAGTGCAAACAATTTGACAATATACCTCTTTTGTGGCCAACCTTGTGATATGTGTGAACCTTACTTGAACCCTCTTAAGCCTTATTCTTTTCTTGGAAGAAACTTGAACAATTGTGACCTCTCTTTATCCATTCACTCATAACTTTCATGAAGTGTGATTTGTTTGAATAGCCAACTTAGGCCAAAAGCCTCAGTTTGGGGTGTGGTAAAAAGAGAAGGAATGTCAAGAAGTGTGAGAAATCCCCCTTTGAGTAATGGTTTTGAAAAAGATGGAACCTCTCCATGTAAAAAAAAAAAAAAAGAAAGAGAAAAGGAAAAAGAATAAAGAAAGAAAGAAAGAAAAAAAAAAGTTGTGAAATAAAGTAATGGAAATTGCAAAAGAAATGGGATATCCGGTAGTTCATATGAAGTTGAATAATGGGTGGATTATGAGCATGATTGAAATGTTACAGAAAAAGAGGAAAGTGATGTTCAGACCATACTTCATGAAGGTAGAAGCCACTAAGCCTAAATGACCATACCTTGACACTCAGCCCCGTTACAAGCCTTGAAAAGACCTTTGTGATCTTGAGTGAGCTGAAACGAATGTTAATTGGAAATTAAGGGCAAACCTATGGGTGAAGTCATGCATGTTTTCATATTTGAGAGTGTGAGAGTTGTTTGTGATTCTGAAACTCTAAATTGTTGAAGAAATTTTGTGTGAACATGGAATCATCTTTGTTGTGAGGGCATTTGAATACCTTTGTTGAGCTTGAACTTGCATTTGAAACAAGTATTGTGAACTTGAGCATCATTGATGATGGTGAGTCACAATTTGAATCTTTGAGTGCACAACTGATCATTGCATGAGTAATTTGAACCTTGTTGTGTGCATTCATGTTGAGTCTAATGCAACACTATTTGAGACATCTTTTTTGAAATGATGATCTTGAGTTTTACTTGAGGACAAACAAAAGTTTAAGTTGGGGGTGTTGATGAGTCCGAGATTTAGACTCATTTGGGTCTTTGTTTATATATATTTAGTGTCCTCAAATGCCTATTTTGTGCCGTAAACTGATGTTAAAGCCTTGATTTTCAGGTATATGGACTGAGGAGCAAAGTAAGGACACTAACAAGCAAAAAGGAACAAAACAAACTGAAGAAGTGGAGAAAGGCGAGCCTGATGAACGCCAAGACCACTCGGCGACTCGCTGAGTGGCTCTTTAGTTCGCCTAAAGTTCCAGTGTGCCAGCCCCAAGGGAAGAAACCAAGTCGTCGACAAGAAAGGGGCAGTCGGCGAATTGCCGATTAGTTCCGTGATGACAAGTTTGATCGCCCAAAGTTACAGAATTTGAGGATGTTGAGAGATATTGCAAAAAGGCGATAGAAGAAAGCAAAAGGGCAGTTCGTCGAACCACTCGGCGAACCCGACTTACCTCGCCTAATGGCCCTTCGTGGCTAATATTTGGCAACTATAAATTGAATTTTGAACTGTAAGTTTAGGAGTTCTTTTTTCCAGATTTTAGCTTGCTACCATTTTACAATAGTTTCCTTGTAAACTTGAAGGCTTTTTGAGACTAAATTTGGAGATTTTGCAAGTGGGTTACGAATTTTATGTAAATTGGAGCATTGTAAAGGCTTAATTACTCTTACCTAGTTGATGGCTAATCAATTTGGTAACCGTTTTTACCTTTTTATGATGTTTGGCTAAAACCCCAATTCTTGGGTGTGATTATGTGATTATGGGTTGAATTAGTTTATGAGTATTGTTAATTACTAGTTTAAATGCTATATTGAAGTGGGTTTAATCATTATTTGTGGTTTAATTTATGAATTGTAGTTTCAAATGCAGTTCTAATTTTGTGTTCTTAGCTTGCTCGAGAGAGAGAGAGGTTTTAGAACCAAGGGTATTGATTAATGGTTTGTAGGTGTTGGGTTGAGCTGGATTCAACTCAAGAGAGTGAATCCTAAATCCAATCCTATCCATCTAACTCGAGAGAGTGCATGAATTAAGGTGTGGGCTGTTCTTCATTGCTATACTTGTTGATGTTCGAAAGAAATCACCTGATTCAGAATAGTTGTTCGAGAGAAAGCTATCTCCCTTATAGTATAGCCTACTTACTGATATTTAGTTGTTTACTAGTAGTTTTAATTACCTATATATCGAAATTTGCCTATAATCGATCACATCCCAAGAATTCCTCTCCCTATTGCTATTTTATCGTTGTTTGACTGCATTGTAGTTGATAATTGCAAACTAAAACCCCCCATCTGACATTTGTGTCAACCCTTTTAATTTATTTCATATCTTTTTCGATAATGTCTATTCCTATAGCTAGCTATATCACATTTGTACTTCTTAATTGAATTTGAACTCGTACCGCTCCCTGTGGATTCGACCCCAACTCAGTTGTTGGGTTTTATATTGTTTAATGATCGTTTGCACTTAGAATTGGATGAAGTGTATTTGAAACGTTATTCATCACTTATGACATGAACATTGCATGTTTGAATTTTGTTCCTATCCTTTTTATTTAAGATTTTAATCTTCAAAATCAATTGGCATAACACGTTTTAAATGTAGCCTAGACTCATTTACATTAAAGTTTATCCTACTAGGACATCAACTCGGCCTGGAGTTTTGCAGGTGGATTATAAGATTTATTAATCATTGGAATGCTAGTAAATATAATTGACAGTTGATTTGTAATATTTGGCAAAATAAATCATCTCTTTAACCTTTTGCTTACATTGACTATTCTTTTTTCTTTTCTTTTTTGGCTGAATTTTCTAGTTATCGGCCATTTTATTTATTCAATAAAGAAACCCAAGAGTCATTACAAGGCCATGACCAGATCTACAATCCAAAACAAAATTCGGCATAGTCTAAAAGACCAAGCCCAAAAATAAAATAAGCCTCTTATCTCTAAGGTCATCATCACTTTTTGGAAGTGATTTGACAAAATCCCTTCTCCTCCGTTGCCTGAGTAAGCTCGTCGGAAAGGTTGTCTTTTCTTCCATCAATTGAGTGTCCTCCATGCATGTTCAAGACCGAAAGCTTCCTCTCTGCTCTTTTGTGTTGTAACTTCATTGGTACATGTATCAAACTCTTCTTCCTTACTTCATTTCTCTGTATTTCTATACTTAGCTTTTTTCCTTTATTCAAGTATTCATGGTATATCCCCAAATGACTGATGAAGAAATGGGTAACTGGTGAAGCTCATTTGTAGGCGAAATCTCTGGTGTCCCTTAGTTGAGTACTCATCTTCTAGATATGTAAAATAGCCCTTCTCCCCCTCGTCCTTTGATTAGTATTTGCTTGCTAGGATAGTATTTGGCTTTGTGTAAATCAGTTGCATTTCTTTGACAACATTGCAACCAACTGTATTATGTTCTTATTACTTTTATTCTCTTGATTAGCTACTTTGGTGTATGCAAACCTTCTGATATTGTTTTGCATCTTGTTTAGCATCTATTATCTAATGCCTCGTGTCTGCTCCTTCTGCTTTAATTTATGTATCATTATGGGTGATTCTGCGAGTTTTTATCATGTAGTTTGGAAGTTGTGATTTGTTTGAATTGAGGTTCTTCCTTCCCACCAGAGGGAGCTTTTGCCAATCGTGATACTCATGATCTGTTTGTGAGTCAATGACTATATTAGCCAAGGAATCAGTCAAACAATTACCTTCTCTGATGATATAGATAATTGTTGCTCTAGTCTTCTAAAGTAGCTCTCTTATTTTCTCCACCTTATCTATTATTTCTCAAGGTATCCTCCAAGTCTTTAGAATAATCTTTTTGAGACTCAGTGAATCCGTCTAAATTATAACATTCTGCAACCTTCTCCTCAGACACTGATCAAGAGCTGAAAGAATTGCAATTGTTTTGACTCTTCACCATCTGTCTCGCCACTTCCAATGTCATGTTCACTATGCTCTCTGTAACACCTCAAAAAAAAAGACTTGTAAGGAAGGGTTTAAGAACGGTGGAAAGGTCTAAGGAAGGGTTCAAGGACGGTGGAAGAGTCCACGATCAGTGAACCCATCCTTGTGAAAAATATTCTAAGGCCAGGGTCTAAGGAAGGGTTCAAGAAAGGTGAAATAGTCCACGGTCAGTGAACCCATCCTTGAACCCAAGCCTTCTGAAAAATATTCTGAGGCAATGGTCTAAGGAAGGGTTCAAGGACGGCAGAAGAGTCCACGGTCAGTGAACCTATCCTTGAACCCAAGCCTTGTGAAAAGTATTCTAAGGCAAGGGTCTAAGGAAAGGTTCAAGGACGGTGGAAGAGTCCACTGTCAGTGAACCCATCCTTCAACCCAAGCCTTGTGAAAAATATTCTAAGACAAGGGTCTACGGAAGGGTTCAAGGATAGTAGAAGAGTTCACGGTCAATGAACTCATCCTTGAACCCAAGCCTTGTGAAAATTATTCTAAGACAATGATTCACGGCCAGTAGAAGGGTCCACAGACGATAGACCCGTCCATGGAGATTGACTTAGAAAAATAAAACTCGTCAGTTATTTTTTTAAGGTTATATGGGTCTTTTCCTATGCATCTAACACCTTAACTAGGTCGTTTTTAGCCTAATCCTAAACCCTATATAAGTCTTTTAAGCTTAAAATTTAACCATTCTAAAATCACTTTTTGAATTTCCCCAAATCCCTCCAAGTTCTTCCCTAAAAATTTTCTCTCTCTAAAAGCTTGAAGAAAAAGACTAGGATTTCAAGATCAAGTCTCCAAATTCACCATTAATTGTGGGCTTTGAACTCTAAGGTATGATAGTCTTCATCCGTGGAGCCTTTCCTCCATGGAGTTCCCAAATTCTCCAATTTACAAAGTTAGGATTCTCGAATTGAGTTAGGGTTTTTTCCATGTCATGGGTTCCTTTAAATATTGATTTATTTGATTGTTTCATGATCTATCAAGCATGAATTGAGCTAATTACATAATTTTATGATGAATTCCCATGAACCCATGATTAACCCATGTTTTCTAAACATTGATGATTGAAAATGAGTTTTGAACTATGAAAGGTAAATTATGAAATTATGCATGTTCTTATGTAATTGATGAGATGGTGTAGATTGCTTTGAGAGTAAAAACATATATGTTTTTGTGGTTTATTGTTGTGAAAGGATTGCTCACATAACTACCTCATGCATGAATGTGAAAGGTTTTCTCACATAAAGGATTCTAAGGTTGAAAGATCTTCTCACCTAAAATGAATCAAAGATAAGGAGTTGTTCTAATGAAACCTAGCTTGGATTGGTTACTTAGTTGTACCTTTGCATGGATGACATATGACTTATATTGGATTGGCAAGGTGACGTGCCCTTCCATGGATAATAAGAACAAGTTAAGAAAATGACTATTTCGTGGGACTTATGCTTAGCACCGAGAGGATATTGAGATGGTAGCTCTCCCGTTAGTAGAGGTCGGGTTTCTAGAAGCAATATCTTTATCCCATACCTATGTGCCCCCATATGATGATTGTCTTAGATATATATTAACTAGCTAGTGGATCCACATAAGTTAGAAGTTCATGGTCTTACCTTGGCAATTAGGACACCCCTTTTTGGTGTGGGGTAGACACCGGATTCCGTGTTGATAGCTTACATGGTCTTATATGTCGGTTAAAGGTAAATCTCCCACAATAATAATGAACTAAGGTTACTTCAAGAAGTATCTCACATTTGTTCAAAGAACTTTAACGATGTTAGCTTGCATTGACCATGTTTTATGACTCATGTTTTCTAACCCTTTTTATATCATGTTTTAGCTTGATCATTGCATGTCATAAAATGTCCCCTTTTTAAGCATGTTATCAAATGTTATATACATGGCTATCATACTTGGTACATATTTAGTACTAACACATACTCTTGCCTTCATTTCTCCAAATGTAGGATCCGGCAGTCAGGGTTCCCAGTTTCGTGGCTAGGGGTTGATTTGAGAGATTTCGAGCTTTGGTGAGTCCTTATGCTTCGAGGAAGAATTTTCATCGTTTTTAGTTTTTCCTTCTTACTTTCAGTTTTGGACATGATGTATGGGCTAGAACCAAATTTCATTCTTATGTACTAGATGGCTAATGATACAAGTGTTTAGACTTCCGCTTTACTTTTATAAAACTTTTGGACTTGAAATGTACTTCTTTATCTCCTGTCATTCTATTTCTTATGTTATGAATGCTAAGTGGCTTGTATGATGCCTCTCGGGGTCCTATACGCCATGTTATGCCTAGGGGTACCTTGGGTCGTGACACTCTCATAGCTAATGTCACGGCCATGTTTGAGGGCATTCCTTTTTTTCCATAAACTCCACGTGATGATAGCTGGCATGACTTTATAAATGTTGTTGTAGATGGATCCCATCTATGTTAATTCCTATAAAATTAGCAAAAAACCTCCATAGTTAGTAGATATGGGGGCTGTTAGGAATAGATGAGTTATTGGCTCCTCCTCTTTCCTATCACAACACCAATATCTGGAAACTATATTGATTTTCATCTTTTTAAGGTTGTCATCTATTGTAGAAGTTGATCTTAAAAGGTAGCCCTTTAATCTATATTAAATCATAGTCTCTTCTTTGATCTTGTTTACCTCTCATCAAGTCCCAAGCTGACTTCACTGTGAATCTCCCATGTGAATGTGTCATCCACCATGCTATATCATTACCATGCTGGAAATTTGGTGGTAAAATATTCTTCATGATGTAATCTGCCAATTCCGTTGACAAATTTTGTAGTAACTTCTATCTATTCCACCCCTTTTCTGTGCTAAAATCTTTAACCTCCAACTCTTCTTCCCTTTCCGCATCCTCTATGTGATACAATTCTCCTTGTTTTAGTCTAATTGTCAAACCAGAAGATAGAGTTTCCAGCCTTAACCTGCCACTAGATTTCATGTTCTACTTCTTTCCTGGTTGTTGTCATTTTCCTCCATACATGTGATATGTCATATCCCTGAGCAAAAATAGGGTGGTGCTTCTTGAGAGCTTAGCAAAAGAGCCTTTGAGACATCATGTAGTGATCTCAACCCCAAGCCCCCTTTATTTTTGGATAACACATTTTATCCCAGGCCACCCTGTGCTTGTTTTTAGTCCCTGCAGTATTAGCCCAAAAGAATTTTACAAAAATTCTATCCATCTGGTTAATGACACAAGCCAGTGGGTTCAAAGTTGATAGAATAAATTGACATAGACAGTAGCACAGGGGATATTAACACATATTTGTTCCTAAATGAGAGTAGTCTGTTGTGCCAAAGAATAATTCTCTTCATCACCTTTTTAATCAAGGCCTCAAACTGGGATCTATTCTTCCTCCCATAGAAATTGGGGTACCCCAGATAGGTGAAAGGAAAGGAAAGGAACATTGTTTAATACCTATAATTCTTGTTATTTGCCTGCAAGCTCCAATTGGTACCTTTTCATGCAAATAGAATAGACTCTTGTCAAGATTAATCATCTTTCTAGACACCATTTCATATCCCCTTATCACCTTTATCATTTTTTTCATTGAATTAGGATGTCCTGAACAAAACAATATAGTATCATTTGACAAATGGTTAATCACTGGGCTCAATTTTGGTAATTCAAATCCCTTAAAATCTTGATCCTTGAAAAGCTGATTGACCTTTCTAGCCAAAACCTCTGCTGCTATGATAAAGGGGGTTGGTGAGAGTGGATGTCTTTGCTTCAATCCTCTAGTTGACTGAAAAACCAAAGGTTTGTCCATTCATGATCACTGAGTACCAATTGTTAGACACCGGCCTTACCACCTTGTTTAATATTCTCTCTGAGAAGCCAAAACTTCTTAGCACCTTAGAGAGGAAGATTCATGATACTCTATCATATTTCTTAGCCGTGTCTAACTTCACTCTTACATTATGAAGCTTATTTCTTCTATTGATGTCTCTAATTATGTCTTGAGTGAAAAGGACATTTTTAGTGATAATTCTCCCTTTCACAAATCCTGCTCAATTCTGTGATATTATTTCAAGAAGCACTGCCACCAATCTATCATGTAACATCCTTGATATAATCTTATTAGTGAAAGTGCTTAAGCTGAGAGGTCTCTGTAACACCCCGTATTCGAAACAGACCAAAAATGCAGATTTTGAGAAGTTTCAGGTGCAACCCACGGTTGCCATCCACGGACTGTAGGTCAGACCACGGCCCGTGCTGGTGGTCCGTGGTTCAACACTAAAACCCCTCCCAGACCCAGCTCAGAAAATTGGCTAAGTCCCGACTCACGAACAGACCCACGGTCCGTAGATCAGACCACGGTCCGTGG
>NW_006239055.1:876974-877228 GCF_000226075.1 Solanum tuberosum
GATAGATAATTGAATTATCTTTCCAACGCCACCGAGTTTGCTAAATTCTAACCTCCGAGTGAAAAGTTATGCTCGGTTTAGTGAAGCCCTGTCGGGCAAACTCGACCTACGGACCCAATCGACGGATCGTAGATTGAGTGACGGACCGTAGGTCCAATCCGTCAGACACTCCGACAACAATTAAGTCAGGGGTAGTTTGGTCTTTTCCTATTTCGTTTAACCCCTAAGATACGTCGTTTTGACCCTAAATCATG
>NW_006239055.1:877437-877696 GCF_000226075.1 Solanum tuberosum
CGCATGAATTTCAGAACCCTAGCTATGTATTTCTTTAGTTCTTGAATTACACATGCTAGGTCAGATATTTCAGTATTCAGTTATACATGCCTCAGTTTATGAATGCATCATTATCAGATTAATTGTTGCATTCTCAGTTTGCATGTTCAGTTTCGAGCTATCCAGTATTTACAGAAATTCAGTTATAACCAGTTAACTATTTAATTCATTGGGAGTAGCAAAATACCGAGTTGGACTAGGGTTCAGCGTACCCATATAG
>NW_006239055.1:878174-886693 GCF_000226075.1 Solanum tuberosum
CTTAGATCGATTCTCGATCTTCAGTTCAGCAGCATCAGTGGTGAGTCCTCATTCTTCGAGGACTAGTGGCATGTTTATCTTTTTCGCTTTTAGTCTTTAGTTTCAGTTTTGCTAGATCTAGTTGGGGCATGTCCCAACATTTCTAGTCAGTTTAGAGGCTTATTTCAGACATAGTTAGATTCAGCTTAGTATTATGAGTTTGATATTTCTTTTGTATTACTCTTTGATTTGATATATTCAGTTATAGTATATGGGTATTCCCCATCTTTTCAGATCTATTTATGATTTAGCTTCCGCATCAGTCTATTATCTTTAGTATGCTCATGATCATGCCAGCAGGGTTAGCTTGGGATCACTTGTGGTCCTAGGTCCCGTGTCTGCGTCTCGGGGGTAGCTCGGGGCGTGACAGTCTCAGATCCCCAAAGTTACCAACCACTTCTTTTTTGGGGATTAGTATTAGAATAGTATGAGTAATAAATCTTGGAAGTTTTTATCCATATAAAAAAACTCTTACCATGTTACTAATATCCACCTTTACAATGTCCCAACAAAAATGGAAAAAATGCCCAGAGAAACCATTTGGACCACTAGAACTATCTCCATTCATGGCAAGAACAACCTCTTCGATCGCCTCCTCTATTGGTATTCTTCTCATCTCTTCATTTTGTTCATCTGATATCACTCTAGGCATAATATCTAGCATTGAAAAATTAGGGGAATTATTATTTTCCATAAATTGCTCCTGGAAAACATTTACTGCCTCTTCTCCAATATTCTGAGTTGAAATAATTACATCTCTCTGCCTAGTCTTTATTTCTGAGATCTGCAACTTTATCCTCCTACCCTTGACATATGCATGGAAAAACTTTGTTTCTATTCCCATTCTAGAGGTTGCTAACCTAATAAAATATATGAGAGATGTGACTAACAACTTGACTTGATATTGTGTTCGCATAAAGTACTTAACGGGTACAAGCAAATCATATGAGAAAACTTGATGCTATTTGTTGGAAATGAAAAAACCAAATTATATTATTTGCAAAATATACTATGGAGGTTGAAGTAAAAAAATTAAGTTTCAACTAGTGAAAAAGTGAATTGATTTTACTATATCAAATACTTTATTTTGAGAAATCAATTTTCTAGTTTTGATTAATTGTGATTACACCAAATAATGGCAGAGTACAAAATCGTTATTAAAACGGTAAATTTAGACTCATGAGGCTAAAATACAATATTGGGAGATCATATTGATCACTAGTAAACCATCAATATTAATTGTGTTAAAACTTGTGATAATCTTGCAGATTCATAAACTAAGGTCTTAGCAACATATTGGATCTGAAGCACATTGAGGGGGATACAATTAAAGCTCATAAATTTATGAGTCATGTATGAGGAAACCCAACTTGGAGACTAGAGATCATATAACCAGGTTCAATGGGTAGAACAAATCACATGATGACTTGTTGTGAAATGCCCTAATATTAATTTTATTCAATCCCTATGATAGAAGTGCATTTATCCTATTATAACATCCCGGAAAACTAGTAGGTGAAACTAGAGCCTTACGAGTGAGTTGTTGAGTTTGATGTGGGGTTTTATGTTGTAAAATGATTTCCCGAGCTTAGGTTAAAGGGTTTAGGGGTTAAACGTCAAGGTACGATCCCCCAAGGACCAACCAATGGTCCTTAAGGGGGACCCTAAAGTCTAATCCCAAGAACCCAAAGTCTGCCAAAAAAGTTAGGACCTACGGATAAGACCTACTAGGCGTAGGTCCATCCACGCTCCGTAGCTCCAACTCGTGGGTCAAGACCTAGAAAAGTGAGCTGCAGACCCCTCACTCAAGACCTGCAGGACGGGGCGTGAGTGGACCCACGGTTTGTGGGTCACATCTGCACCTTTCTATCCAATCTCGGCCAAGACTTAGTTATTTTAGGAAATTCAAAATTAATTAGTTAATGAATGGGGACGGTTTATATTGTTTTATTTCACTTATTTAAGACATTTTAAACCATTAACCACCCCATTACACTTCATAATTCCCAAGACCCCCAAAACATAACTCAACTGTCTTCCAATATTTCTCTCTCTAGAACCTCTATTGAAGAAGAAGAAGAAGAAGAAGAAGAAGAAGAAGTCAAGGTCTAGGTCTAGGGATCAAGAACTCAACTTTTCCACTCAATTTTGTGAGGAATCTTCATAAGGTATGATAGATTTTCATCTCTGGGTAGCCTTCACTCATTGAGTCACTTCAAAACTTGATTTCAAAGCTTTCAATTTCCCCAAAAGCTAGGGTTTCAATCTAAGTCATGGGTTCTCTTTCAAAATGTTTTTAATGGATGATTTATGATGAATTATGATTGAATCGATGAAATTATTGTTGGTTTATGATGAATTCCCCCAGGAACCCATAAAGTCCCTAATTTTCCCAATTTGGATCTTAAGTGTGGGTATTGTTGTTTATTGGCTCAATTGAGTAAATAATGATTGGTTATTATGTAATTACATGATTTTAGTATGATTATACATGTATCCTTGATTAACCTAAGATTCTAGGGTGAAATTGGTATGGTCAAGTGTTATGCCATGAAAGAGACAAATTGAGGGTTTAGATGTGACCTTCTAAGATTGATGAACTTCTTTATGAATTGCCTTAGACTAGATGACCTAAATATGAATTTTTTATAAGTAAAGCTTGTAGACATGAATGAATTAGGTTAGGGCTTATATGATGGATCATGGTTGAGTAGTATTGAGATTGAGTTTACTTGATGTTATATGACTATAATTGGTTAAGAATGAAATATGTGGTTAGTTTACCTTGAGAGTTAGGTTTACATGATGACCATGCGAGGTATTGCTTGAGAGTAATGCTTGTAGTATGAAGATGGCTTCTAAGGCTTAAATGGTAAAAGATAAAATGAATGAGCTATGAATGTTGAGGCTTTAAGAAGGAAGCTATTATGCATGTTGAAATGTATATGGTATTATTGTGGAAGGACTTTACCCACATGACCTACAATATGAGTACATGAGCTTATGCATGCAATGAATGAACTACTTGAATTATGGTAATATCCATGTCTAATATAATGAATGCTAGATATGTTGATTTGATGTGATCTATGATCCTTGTATGCAAGATATGAGAATTATGCATGATTGTGATATTATGTACATGCTTTATGAACACTTTAAGAGTGAAGTGTCTATGATGATAATGTTGTGTTGTGTCATTGAAAGGACAATCACACACATACTCCATGTATGAGTATGATTATGATATGTATCTATGGTGTTACTTGAAAGGCTATTTCTCATATGCACCTTTACACATTACTATGCATGAAATGTACATGATCATGATAATCTTCTTGTGTTGAAACACATGATTATAATGTAAAAGTTTTCCTCACATATTGAAGATTCTAGGTTGAAAGTTAGTTTTCACCTAATTGAATTCATTATGAACATTCTAGGTTGAAAGTCAGCTCTCACCTAATAGAATCTAATCTAAAGACATGGACTGTGAAAGTACATTCTCACGCATGATCTATGAGCTATTTTATGAGTTGTGTTGGATGGAGGGTCTAGATACTCCTTCATGCATGTAAATCCTATTCAAGACTAAACATGTAATTTTTGGAAATAATGCTTAGCACCGAGTGAATATGAAAAATGAGGTAGTGGCCATCCCGTCAATACAATAGGCCGGGTTCTCTAAAGATAATCTTATGAGATGGAAGCTCCCCCGTCAATGCAATAAATTTGGGGTTTCTAGAAGCAATCTCCCTATTCCATCACTATATGCCCACATAGGTCTTTAGCTAGTGGATCCACCTAAAAGCTAATACATTTAATTCTACCTTAGGCAAGTAGGACATCTTTTTTTGGTGTGGGACATGACACCGGATTCCATGTAGCTCACATGGTCTATGTCGATTAAGGCTATTTTCCCTCTATGAACAAGAATAAGAACAAGAACATGAGTTATGTACTATGGTTCCTCAAGAGGTTCTACTTAGTATGAATGGGGGTATGGGACTTGATTCATGCATTGCACAAGTAGGCTTTGAGAGTGTGTGTGGTATGTTTCTCTTATGACATGATGATTATGAGTTAATGTATGCTTTATATGAACTATGAACATGAACATGAACTATACTTATGACTTCTTAATGAGCCTTACTTAGTGTGAGTGGGGTATGGGACTTCACTTATACATGCACAAGTAGACTTTGAAAGGGGTTAGGGTGTGATTTCCTTATGCTATGAAGATGTATGAAAGTATGCATGTATGGTATGGAGTGTTGCTAATAGTGACTTTCCTTGTTATAAGCTATGAATATGAATGTTTTCTTGTCTATGATTATTGACTATGGATGAGATCAAAGCATGATAAGTATGAGCATGGTGGCCTAAAAGTGATACTTAGTGTAGATAGGGTATGAGATTCTATCTATACATTGCACAAGTATAACCTAGGGTTACTTATGTGATGGTTCTATAATGATGAAATGAATTTGGTATTTAACTATGTGTGTGAACTATGTCTTGTGAAGATTGGGATATGCCTTATGTTTATGTTGGAGACTATGCTTGTCATTATGATGATATCATTTATGCTATGATGAATTGTGCATGAGTTGTCTTATGAGCTACATTCTCCAACTATTTCAAAGATGATGTTCAAAATTGGCATATAGCATGATTTCAACTAAAATGTCCCTTTTTTGCATGTTTTAAGAATTTTTATGCATGGCTTTCATACTTAGTACATTTTTGTGCTAACCCATATTTCTACATTTTTCTACAAAGTATAGGGTTTGGTGATATCGGCTGCCACCCTCATGGATAGGACCATAGTAGATCAAGAAAAAGAAGATTGGTGAGTCTTTATAGTATTCGAGGGCCTGACCAGTATGTCCTTTAAGTCTTTCTTTATGTTTTAGACTTTTGTAAGGGTTGTGTCCCTAAGATTGTATTCAAGTGTTATATATGGTTTGAGACATAGTGTTGTAGACTCACATTTGGTTTTTATAAGAGATTTCGATTGTAAAGAAAAGTTTTAAATTTCCGCACTTTTTCCTATGTTCTTATGTTATGATATGCTATGAGGCTTGTATGAGACTTTTCGGAGTCTTGTACACCGTGTCACATCTAGGGGATAGCGTTGGGTCATGACACCTATAATAATTTGTGGAGGTTGAGTCTTTGAACTCTTAATTAAATTTTGTATCTCATATGAATAGGGTGTCAAATTATAAGAGCGCCCTTGACAGATTTCACCTATGTGAATGTAAAAGTAGGTCGCTTTCTATGAGAATGGGCTAATTCTAAAACACACTCATGAAAATTTAAATAGCACAAGGTTGTAATGTGCTAACTATGAAAGTTTATGTCAACACCTTGATTATTGTATGTAAGTAGTGATGCTTTATTTCCCTTAATCAGTTATAGTTCAAGTCTGAGACCACTACAAACTCCAGAGTAAAAATTAATATTTTACTAAGTGAAGGTTCAATGCAGAGCACACCTTCATTATGCATAATAGTCTACCTTCAACTAAATTGTAAAGTACTCTTTTATCTAAATATTAAAATGAGTGGAGGATTGTTAGTGTGAAAATTTTAATATTATTTTATTATTAAATTGTCTCATACTTTAATTAGGTTTAATAGCATAATTAGGTTTAATAGCATATTCTGCCTTGGTCTATCAAATGTTACATGAACATTGGGGGAGTATTTGCTTCACAGAACGTGGTAATGGTCCTCTATAGCATTACTTCCCTATTGAAACCTTATTAGTCTGTAACACATTATTTCACTTTTTATTCTATTATTATACCTTATAACTCATGTAACTTTTAGGCCATTTATTTATCCAATTTACAACTCCATTATCTTCCTTTGCCGAAGATTTTCTCACCTATAAATAGTGTGGTCTTACTTTGTGTTGAGTACAACAAGATATATACAACTGAAATAATGTAAGAAAAGATAATAAGTTTATATTGTGCTTATATTGAGTTTGGTGTAGTGAAAAAGAGAGTTGAGAGAAAGAAAAATATTCTAAGTCTTCAACTAATTCACTATACAAAAGAGAGTAATTATGTGTTGAAGGAATGTGTTCTTTTGGTGGAGCTTTGAACTCTTCAACTAATTCACTATACAAAAGAGAGTAATTATGTGTTGAAGGAATGTGTTCTTTTGGTGGAGCTTTGAACTCTTCAACTAATTCAAAGTTGGTTGAGTTGTATAACGTTGTTGGGTTGTTGTATCTTGCAGGGAACAAGTCAAGAGATATACTGTTGGATTGGTGTAGATTATGCCACAGTAAACTTGAATCTCTTTAAAGAGAGCGAGTATCTACGCCTCAACCTGAATTTTGTTTTATTCATTTTTATCATTTTATTTTCAAGTGTAATTTAATATATTTTTGGTATAGCACACCAACATTAATATAACAAATTTACCGAAATAAATATACATTTTTTCAAATTATAAGAGTGACATAGAGAAAAATAAGAGTGGAAACCATAGCTTGAGCTAATTTTAAGTAGTCAAATGACAGAATGACCATTTTCAATAATTTGATGATAAACGGTCCATTTTTGGTTAATACAGAGATCAAACAGACATTCTGTCTAAATTTTTTTGAATGAGTTCAGGGGTGGGTAATAAGACCTTAGTTTAGTTAAGATGTGTCTCTGGGATTTCGGTCATAGTATAGGGGTACTTGTGTCTTATCCCCAAATTATACAAACGAGGTCGCTCATAGCAGCTTAAACTATAGTTACAACCTGTAAATATGCAAACTGTAGCTAAGAAACCTAATTAAGTTCATTATAGTGACTATTTGAGAAATTTCCTCTAGAGATTATGGTGACTTTGACTGCCCACATAGTGTTTATACTTTCCTAAATGCATGGTGGTCTCTACGACCCAAACAGACTTGTGTGCTACCTGTTTATTAAGTTTCTAGGTGTAGCAATGCAACTTGAGCTTCTTAATTCCAACTTAGAAGAAACATATCCACAAGGATCTGAAATAGCTGTCTCAAGAGAATAAAGAGATATTGATAGACTTTAACACTGAAGAAAGTAGGGACTATTCCTACCTTGTTGATATTTTAGATGAGGTGAACTTGTGTGGCATGAGCTTAACAATACTTGACTATAATATCTGGATTCTGGAATTCTTCTGACTGTCCAGTCAATTCACTACATAAAAAATGATTTTAATCGGCATTTAATTAACGACAATAGCTCAATTGCCGCTAAATATGAATTTTTAGTAGCAATTAACACTCTTTGTATATGTCCCTAAAGCCTTAGCAACAATGGATCTAATAATACTTAACTAATGCAGGTAAACACTTTAGCACTCTTTATCATACACATGCAACATACTTATTTATCTTTTGGGAGATCAAGTGGGTAAAATGATTTGTTTTTGCATAGATTGATAGTCTCACATATAGTAACATTGACAGTTCAAATAGCCAATCTCAATAAATATAGATATATTACAATAGACTTCTCAGTTTACAAAAAAGCTTTTCCTTCAAAGCACAAAACTATTTCTTTCCTTCTGTAATCCCCCATCATACACGATGTGCCAAGGTTCCACTGCTTAGCTTTCTTTACAAAATTAGTTTGATATGTTGCAATTGGTTAAAACGATAGGGGTCAAAGGTTATTGATGAGAAAAGACAACTGAAATGTGCGGAGATGATCTTGGAAGTCTTAGGAACTCCTGTGTCATTTCAGCATGATCTGGAAACGCATCACTCCCTAAGAATGATGCAGCAATGACAAACTTTTCTAGCACGATCGCATGTTTGAGCAAATATTTTACCAATGGCAGCACAAACTTATTTTCACTTAGTTGCCCCTAAGGTTATCGATCTTGACAGTCTTCAGATGTGGAAATGAGCCGTTACAACTATGTGTCTCAAACCTCCGGATTTGTTTATCCTCGTTTGTGTACCTTAACAGCAGGTCCTGTAGGAAAGAAACCGCCATGTTAACCAGTTACTCTCCTTGGATGAAAACTGGAAGCCAAAGAGTTGATTGTGGATACAATAAAAAGGTCATGAATTTTTAAATTGAAGGAACATCTAAAGTGCTTAGCAAATGTTACATACAATGTAGTACATGCAAACAACAACAAAAATGGTTCAAATCTTCATCAAATCTGATCATTTACCCCCCTCGCATGTGTAATGACCCTGAAAACGAACTAGTGAAACTAGAGCCTCACATGTGAGTTTGGAGTTGAGAACTTGATGAAATGATGAGAAATGACCGTGACGTCCGGAAACTAGTCATTTGAACTAGTGAGTTGTAAGGGTCAACTTTAAATGGTCATATCTCTTAGCTCAAAATGAATTAGGTGGGCCATTACCTATCCTATGAAAGGTCTTTGAGTCCTCTTTCCAACGCCACCGAGTTTGCCCAATTCCGACCTCGGAGTAAAAAGTTATGCCCGAAATATGAAGCACTGGCAGGC